>NW_027153018.1:25191-138123 GCF_002600585.1 Cystoisospora suis
GTTTTATCTTCATCGCGGTAGTTAAACCCCGCAGAGATTGAGTGATCTTTTGGCTGGGCGGAAGTGAATGTATGTCTGTTGTTTTTTATCAGCATTTCTCTGACACTTTTTGAGGGGCGTGTAGAAACGAAGGCTTCTTATTCTTTCGAGATTTGCATTGAAGGGTGTCTATGGATGTGTATGTACACCTCAGGATGTTCGACGACGCCAAGATGGGGGGTCGTCAACCTATTGTTGTGCCAGCCCATACTTCTTCGTCAGAGTACACCTCACCTTTCCCTTTCTCTCTCTACATCTACTCTCTTTGGAATGCCCTCCTGCCCCTCCTGGTCAAGTATAAGGATCTCTCTTCTTCATGCTGTCTCACAAGGCTTTAGAAGGACTGTCCTGATCTACACGCAGCTGTAAACCCGATGAGGGAGTGTGTATGTGTGTGCTTTGTTTGTAGGGCCCCGAATGGGTATGGCCGCTGGGTTTCTTCTTGCGAGCTAAGATGATTTTTGCTGAAGAGTTTGACGAGGAAGATAATGAGAAAGATCCAGCATGTGGGGGTGGGGCAGGGGGACAAGGCGATGAGAAGGAAGACTCATGCCCAGGGTCAGGAAAGCGAACGAAAGGAAGTTTTCCGAAGAAGAGAGCGAGTCTATGTCTGAAAGAGAAATGCATGAAGTTTTTACAAAACCACAGAGAGCATCTCCGCTTGGATACATGGCGCTCTCTTCCTGAGCTCACCAATGGATCGGGAAGGTGAGTAGACATGGAAGGAAGTAGACACAGAAGGCAGTAGACACAGGCGCAGAAATATCACTAGCGATCGCGCTCGTTGTTTTCTGCGGGTAAGAGTTCTCTCGTCGATTTTACGACGTGCAGAAGAAAGGAAAAAGAAGAGAATGAGAAGGGGGATGGATGAAAGACTAGGTGGAGAACGAGGGGTGTCTGGGGAGTTGTACAAGTAGACAGAGGAGAGAAGAGAAAGTTGATGGCGACATTGAATAATAGCTATATCTCTATCTGCCTATATATATGTAGATGGATACAAATACATAGATATATAGACCATGACACCGGAGCATACATATATCTATGTATGTATATGCATGCTCGGTATGTAAGTTTGTACCATGGCCCTGGAGCATTATATACATATATATATATGTGCTGGAACATTGAGTATATACTCTATGTATGTATGTATATGCTTAAGTGTCATTTTTTCCCCCCGCCTCCTGTCTCCGTCGTTCGATGCCTTTGACTCTTGTGTGTTCCGTTTGCATGCCTGCGTCTTGTCTTTTGGTTTGCATGCAGTTTTTGCAAGGACAGCTGCCCAGCTCAAGCGTGGTCGATTGCGACAATCCTTGCATTCGTTGGAGATATCATTTGCGATCCAAATGATCCAGTTAAAGCAGGACTCAAGCCAACCCCTAGCGCTGACGTCTCAGCAGTTGACTCGGAATGAATGACGGACAGATCTTCTCTTTTCTTTCCTTTGTGTAAGAGAGCGTCAGAAGGATGATGAGTCGTCTTCTCTTTGTAATTTTCTATTTCATCTATCTATCTATCTTCAGTGTAAGACAGGGTGAAGGAAAGAGAGACTGTGATGGATTTCGATCGATTCTTTCTTCAGTATCACACAGGAGGGAAGATAGACGTCCTCTTGATACTCATGTATCTGCAGGGGTTTGAAGCTAGTAGCTAACTGTCGTGTATCTTTTGTAGTAGGAGCCCTATGTATGGAATAAGGCGTTATGGGAAGAATAGAAGGAGTTCTAAGCTCTCGATAGAAAGGGAAAGAAAGAAGGAAAGTTAAGTGTATGCGATGCGTTGAGGTGAAGTGTTTTAGATAAGAGGAGAGAGAAGGAGAGACGGGCAATGGATCAGATAGAGGGTAGAAAGAGTAACGAAAGAGCATGCGATGACAAAAAGAGAGAGAGATAGAGTGAAGGGATGGTTGACCTTCGTGGGATGCCTTCTTTTCTTTCTTTTCTTTTTATCTCTCTTGTTCTCCTCGCCTTTCTTTCTCTCCGCTTCTCTGTAACTTTCATTCACTCGTTCTTGAGAGAAGAGATTTCTGTTTTTTTCTTTCCAAGGAAGAAAAGTCGGTTACGAAATGGCGTGGGGTGCTTCTTATCTTCCTTACACAGGTTATGGTCGATCCGAAGAAAAGAGAAAGAAAGAGAGAAGCGACAGAGAGAATAGAATCAAGGAGACAACAGTGCGCTCGCTGTTAAGAAGAATTCGAACTTGAAGTCGGTCGTGAGAGAGAAGGAAGAGGAGAAGGAAATTCTCGCCTGTCTTTTTCGAAAACGTTGTCTTAGCACAGTCTCTCTACGTTCATAATATTAGTTGATTTGCAAAAGAAACACAGGTCTCCATTGTTGGATCAAGACCAGGGAGACGAAGGACGGACGCCCAACTCGATCCACGCTGGATTCGCGACTGAAGGTCCCTTTCGTCCTTTCGTATGGAGAGGGGAGTCCGTGTTCTCCCCGTTAGCGGGGTGTTCAGTAGGCATTGAGTTTGATACGATCGTAGCTCCAATCGTTCATGTAGATGATCTTCTTTTTTCTCTTCGTGAGAGAGAAAGATGTATCTCCCTAGAGGGAGAGATCTGGATGGCCCTCTTCATGGAGAGGGAGAGATGGGGGTCGTGTGTGTCTGCTTCATTCAGTACTGTAAGAAAGATTGGGAAGGGCACTACTACGATCCTTGTCGCATCTCATGCTCCCAGCTCATATGCTATGGAGCGAGTGATAGAGATAAGAGGGAGTGTGCTTCTTTTTCTCGTCGTCTTCTTCGTCTCTCTCCTTTCATTGAATGGATGAGAAGATTTCCCAACTTCCATGTTTTCACGGGAGTGTCTCTCCTAAGACATCTTTCTTCTTCTAAAACACCTGAGCGATGAAACAACGCAAGGAAAGCGCGGAACAAGGAGCCAAGTGCAAAATCTATCGATCCGCAGTATGTACATAGATATACAGGCGTATGTATGGATGTACATATATAGAGAGAGAGAGAGAGAGGAATACTTAAGAGAGGTAGCGCACAGGACGTATATAGGTAAATCACGAGCCGCTGGGCCCTTGGTCCGTCCAGGATCACGCCGGTACCTCCCATTCTTTGTGACCGAGCAATGCTGGAGAAACACTGTGTAATAGCTAGCATACACAGATTGAAGAGGAGTGATGGTTGTATGTGTGAGAGGCAGCTAGTGTACTGTTTTCAGTAACCCGTACGGTAGTTACACCGTAGGGGTCCATCTGGAAAGTCTGTACATACACTGTTCAGCCGTTGAATGAAGAGGTCTTGAGTAGGACCTTCTTGACACCTGTCTTCTGTTCGAAGCATTCGACGGTAGAGAGGAAAGGCCACCTGAAGTAGATAAGGATTCCTGGCGTCTTCTTTCATACCCCTGCGCATCTTCACTGGTCGATCTGAAACGGCTAAAGGCCATTGCTGATTCCCCGCAAATCCTTTTCAGTGTGCCCCGGCACCTCATGGCACCCTCTGCTATTCGGTGGAGATCTCTCACTCTATGGACGTCCCCGACCCGTGGAATTTTGGCGTTCTCTGTGGAAGGGAGTTGGCATGCAATGCTCAACGTCAGTAGAAGTCGCTCTCAAGGAGTTGCAAAGGACTTCTTAGTGTTGACATGATTAGAACGACTGTTAGGATACATACGCCGAGAGATACCTTTGAGCGGACTACGCTGCGATTCCTCGATTGTTGGCGCTAGAGCATTCGGGGAGGTAGACTTCCGATTCTTTCCGAAAGTATTACTCATCAGAGCTGTGGTGGGAACCCTATGGATAGTGCAGTGCATAAAGGATATGCCTCATACAGAAAAGTCAGATAGTAGATAACTCCTGGATATGAAGTTTATCTAAGGTACAGCGCATACGTGTATTAGATACTCCAGACACTCCACACACATAATGCGTACGTCAAGCAACACATACATGTCGATGGTACGCTACATGTCACAGCCTACATACAGTAGGAACATCAAAAGCATACGTAGATAGTCAGATAAATCTCAGGCATAGGTCAGCGTGAAACAGGCCTGATACGCTACAGAAAGAGTGCTCTTAGCTCCCGGTTCATGTGTATTTCGATAGTACAGAAAGCAATCTTTGCTACTCTGTAGGGAGGAATGGATTCTACGTCTGTTCTCGAAACGGCAAGAGACAGAGTGGAAAGAAATTCCCGTCCCATCTTCTAGTCAGGTCGACTGAAGAAGATTCCTAACTGCAGGTATGCAGTTGGAGCTAGCATCTGTCCACTGAACGAATGTGTGTTCGCCGCGTGTTTGTCTCGGAGTTTGCGCACATCGTCTGAGCGGTCGGTGTCTGTCAGTCATCTCAGAAGTCTCTTCATCAAAGAAAATCCTTTTTTCCAGCGTCTGAAGAGAAACAAAAGAGAGAAAGAGAGATAAGGGTTTGGGCGAAGAAACTCCTCTCTCTACATAGACCTCCTCTACTTTCTTCTTCCGTGACGCCAATCTATCCTTGGGGGGACTTGGACACGTGTCTCTCTCTGTTCTTCGCAAGCGTTTCTAGCCGCGCGTAAGTGAGTGACTGAGTGAGTGAGCCACCTCACCATCAACTACGATCTAGCACTGCTGCTGCTCCTCCTCCTCCGACGCCTTGTCGACCCTCGCTCTCTCGAACCTATCGGGTAGAACCCATCTCTCTGTTGGCATTATCTCTTTTAGTCTTCTTCCTTTCTGTCTCGCTGATTTGAGTAGGAGAGAAAGTCTTTTTTTTCAAAGAATACTCATTTCGAAGTTAGAAAGAGAGAGGCCTCACTCATTTTCCTTCCAGTGGCTTCAAGCTGCGAGAGAGAGGTCGTACTGCTACTACTACTACTACTACGACAGGCTACCTACTCCTACCGCGTTCCTACTGCGGCCCTTCCACAGGGCTCAATCCAGGAGTTTGAGAGAGAAGATTTTGCTCCTCTCTCTGTTTGATCTCATGCTTTGAAGTAGATGCTCTTTCATTCAGTTCTTCCTTCGTGATTGAGTGAGTTGTTCTGCGTTCTAGAGTCGATTTCTCTCCAAGTCCTCTTTTTGTCGGGAAAGTCCCATGGTATGGTACCCCACATCTGAATCTGCGCGGTGGACATACACCCGAAGACTTGAGTTTCAAGACTTTCCGATCGTTGTCTATCGTCCTTTGGCTTTAGTCGCCTTATCGTCCCTTCGTTTTTCCGCGTCTTTCAACTGTAGTCATGCTCCAAGCCGACCAAGCCAGGTAGGTAGGTAGGTAGAATTCACACCTGGTGTCTGAACTTCGCTTCTCAACGATCGTATCTCTCGATGTTGTTCTACCTTCCCGCCCCTGTTCCTCTCCCGTCGTTCACATGGAAAATATGAAGAAGACGGGCCACTGTTGCCTGTTCTTTTCCATACGTCCCTTTAGTTTTCTTCGGATGGACTCCAGCTGAATCCTATCACTCCTCTTCGTAAAGAGGGGGGCTCAATCACTCTCATTCAGACCACCAGTGCAGCTCGATCGTCCTCACCCTGTGGGATTTTCTTTCCTTCTTTGTTTCTCTTTTTATCTTTCTCTTTGGTCTATCATGGCGGCGGCAACTGTAGCAGTTGCCTCTGTATCGCATCCCCATCGGCGGTCTCTTTCTTCATCCTGTTCTGCGCGGGCCACTACTCCGTTGTCTTCAGCAACAGCGTCCTTCACTTCTTCAAAAACGACTAGCTGTACGTCGTCCTCTTCTTCTTCCTCTTTCACCTCATCCTATCATTCTTTTCTTTCTTCATCCATCTCAAAGAAGTTTACAACGTCTCAGTCTGATACACCCCCAGACGGCAACTCGGGAGAAGCTGTCGTTGTCACTGTGGCGTCGCGTTGTATCAAGTATGTACGTAGCTCAGAAGAGCTCGATAAAACTTCCTCTCTTTCTCCTGCACGCCATCCAACCCCTCCTTGTCTTCCTTCAGACAAATGGCTGTGCCCTTCGTCACGTATTCCCTTACAGGTATGGAGAGAGACACGGCGAAATGGAGCTGGTCTCGTCAACCCCCATGCCCTGTGCTTCATGAATGCTGTCCTACAAGCTCTTGCCTATACACCTGGCTTTGCTGAAGATCTCCTTGAAGGTCGACATAGTCGCCATTGTCCTGTTGCACAGTCAAAGAAGAGAGCTCATTCTTCTCTCTCACGGGGGAAAAGCCGTGAGGGGGGTCAGCCGAGCCAAGAGGGTGTCTCTAAAGGACATACACCACGATCAGATCTGCATAGCTCATCGTCTTCGTCACTCTCGAAAGATGAGAATATCTCCTTTTCTTTCTGTGCCTTATGTAAACTCGAAGACCAAATCAAGAATATCCATCGACAGAACGGAGGGTGCGTTGAAAATCGATTCAGTGCATGCGTCCGTCAGTTCATTTGGAAACGCTTTCGACCTGGGAGACAGGAAGATGCACACGAGTTCTTGCGATATCTTCTTGATGCCCTCATAAGATCTCAATCATCGTCTTCTCTCTCCTCTTCTTCTACAGGGGCAGCAGGGGGATCAAAGAAAGAGGCTCCACCAGAAGTCTGGATGACAAGCTACTGTGGACAGTTATTTGGAGGGTGGCTACAATCGTCAATTCGCTGCTCCCAGTGTACATACAGCAGCATTCGATTCGATGCATGCCTAGACGTTCCTGTTGATCTAGGGGGGGGGAGAGGAGGAAAAGGATTTGATAGCATGGGGGGCTTCAAGTCAAAACATGAGAAGAAATGGATGAAAAAGAATAAAAAGCTACTCAAACGTATAGGCGAGGGAGACGGATCAGGACGGGGCAATCAGGGTGTATATACACTTGAAAAGGCTTTGCAAAGATTCGTGGAGAAAGAATACTTAAATGGGGAAAACTGCTACAAGTAAGTGCTGTCGGGTGATTTCTCTTCCTTGCCAAGTCCAGTTGCTTCTTTTTTAGCGGATTGTAGAAACAGATATGAGAGATATTGCAAATGAAGAGTCTCTACTAAGAATGTAGGCGAACTCACCGGGGCGGGGGGGGGGTCGGGGAAGGGCTTCTCTTCTCTTATCCTGCCACTGCAGCTACCATTCAAACGAACGTCGTGTTTTCAATCTGAGTTGCTAAGGCTTCACATGCCCATATGTGGATACATGTGAAGGGTAAGACAATGGAGCATATGTATGTATGGACGTTTCTATGCAACTATCGATCTGTCTTCAATCTATCTATCTAAGGATCTATCCAAGCATGTATGTGCCTGCCACTTACGCATGTGATGTCCTTGCGTCTTGTATGCCTCCAGCTGTCCACAGTGTAAGAGGAAACAGCCGGCGACGAAGCAGATGCAGATTCATTCTCCTCCACGGATTCTCGTTCTTCCTATCAAGCGATTTGCTGTGGAAGCGATGATGGGAGGAGGGGGATTCTTTCACTCGGGTTTGTTTGGAGGTTCTTTCTTAATGAAGAATCACACAGCGCTGTCTTTTCCTTGTGTTCTTAATCTAGCTCCTTATATGAGTGTTCCACACTCTCCCCCGCCTCTTTCTTCCTCTTCTCTTTCTTCGTTTCTTTCTTCCATAGAAGAGAAGAAAGGTCATGTCGATACAACAGAGAAAAGCAAAGGTCTTCAACTGATGCAGAAGAATGCAGATGAAGAGAATACTAAGGACGTCTCAGAAGGAGAGACATGCTCTACTCGGGCGTCGTCATCCTCTTCTCTGTCACCCTCTTTATCTCCTGTTTCGTCTTCTCCTTCACCCTCGGAAGCTTGTTCTTCTTCGTCCTCTTGTTCTCCCCCCTTATATCAATTGTATGCGGTTGTCACACACTCGGGAGCATCCCTGACTAGCGGTCACTATCGATGCTTTGTTCGAGCCCCAGCAGCTGGGCTTTTAGAAGCCTCCGCGGCTGCGGTCGCATCTCCTTCTTCGAGTGCACTACACGTGTCTTCTTCATCTTCTTGGTTAATGATCGACGATGAAGTGGTGCGTCTTGTAAGTGAATCGATGGTCATGCATCGACTTCAACAAGAGGCTTATCTTCTCTTCTATTCGCGCATTCCTTCGTCCCAGCAGATTCATGAGATGACACAACGACGCCAAGGGAAATCGAGCCGTCAGCCTGGGGGAGGAGGAGAAAACCAGAGACACAGTGGCCACCATGAAGAAGATGAAGAATCAGTGGAAGAAAAAGAAGAAGAGTCGTCTTCTCTAGATCACACGTCGGATGAGACCGACAGCAATACTAGCTTACCACCATCCACAACATCCTCACCCAGCGAGCAGCATGACAGGGACAATATGAGCGATGAGTCGTCGCTTTTATCGGAAGAGACATCAGAAGATGAAGATTTCTCCGTTTCTTCTCCGTCGTGTTCTCTTTCAGACGATGATGGTGATTCCTCGAGTGAAAATGAAGAAGATGAGGCAGATGACTTCTTCCAAAGAATCTTCAAGCACAGAATGCGAGACAGGAAAGATAGGAGACGTCACTTATGGCAATATCTCATGCATCCTGAGAGAACAGAAAGCGAATCGGTGCCCCGGGGTTTTCTTTCTCGGAAACTCCGCCAACATATGAAGTTATTCCTCGGTGCATGTAGGAGTAGGAATGTGCTGAGCATGAAGAAGAGAAGGTTTTCTATGGATGGGCTGATGAGACCAAGGAAGCAGGAGGAGGAGTCGTCCGTAGACGACTGTTCTTGTCCTCATTTGGGTGTACCTACACCGGAGAAAAACATAGATCATGAGGGTGACATCCCTGGAACATTCCGTACGTCAGGCTCGTCGTCTCCCTCCTCGTGTTCACCCCCTAGAAATGCGTCATCTAGTAACTCTTTGAAAGGAAAACACGTCAAAGCTCTTTCGGAGGAAAAAGACAAGAAGAAAAGAAAGGTCGACATGAACAGGCGTGAGAACATGACGACGATGGTGGAGCAACAGGAGACTGAAGCAGGAAAACGGGCCGTGGAGGGAGAAAAGGAGTCTTTAAGAAACTTTCACGTCGTCACACCAGAAGAAATGCGTGAGCGTATTGCCGCTGCTCGGAGCTACTCAAGGCAATTCGGGCCGAGAGGTAGGGCGGGCTCTTGGAGTGACAGTGAGGATGAAGAAGAGAGGAAAGGAGACAGGAACGACGACGACGACGATAAAGATTCTTCCTTTCGAAGAGGGGATAAAGATGAAAAACAACGAGCCTTTGAAAGGCTTCAAGAATTGCAACAGCCCAAGAGCGCCAAGAGAAGTCGGCATGATCGTGAATATGATAGAGGGAAGATTAAGAAGGTCAAGAGAAAAGAACCCAAGCCGACAGTGGGAGGTACGTTGCTGGAAGGAATGGGCGGGATACATGGTTGAACGGACCTTTCAGTTGTTTTTGTGATGAGAATCTTAGGCCTTTCTTTTCCTTTTTTGCCTTGATGAGAGACTTCCAGACTTAGATCGAGTGTTGTATGGGCTCATCGACGGCTGCCCCTTCTATTTGGGTCGCAGCATTCTCCGTTATGATAGAGGTACGCTGTCTTCTACGGGAGTGTGGCGTCTGTTAGCTTACTTACAGGCACGCTGTCTCCCAGAGAGAGAGTATTATAACTACTAAAGAAGGACGGTTCTCCACGTATATAGAGGGGAGGGCCAGAGAGCGATAGAAAGATGTAGAGAGTCATATAGACGTGCGTATGTGATACAAGGATCGGGTGAGCACTTGGATGAAGACTGATGCTCATAGGATTCTTCCTTTTGCTTCTTCGGAGTCGATACGGTCTCGATCTCTGTTCGCTACTTGGGGTTCTTGTGATCTACTGTGTTTATCTGACCTTTCTCAAATCCATCAGGGACCGCGACAAAGATCGAGTTCCATTTTTTTTTTCCGTCTTTCTTTACTTTCTCTTCTTTTCAGCTTCTGTTTCGCACTCTCCGTCGTCTTCCTCGTCTTCGGCTGCGCCGTTGGTCGTCCACCAGCGGGCAGCCTTCGATCAAGTCTTAGCAGAGAAACTCAATAAAGGGCGTCGCTTCCAACCCCGTCTCCGTGGTGATGGAGATAAGAACAAGAAGAAAAAGAAGTTCTTCACGAAGAACGGAGGAGGAGGAGGAGGGAAAGGCGGGCACAAGAAACATTTTACCCCACCTCGAGGGCATTTTCATGCCTCGAAGTCTTTCAAGCATTAAGTGGCGAGATGGAGTTTTTCTCGGTCTCCCTTTCTTCAAAGCGCATCATCTCCTTTCTCCTCTGAAGAACATCATTTTACATCTGATCCTCGTGTCTAGATGGTCCCCCTCCTTCTCTTATCTTATCAGAAGAAACAAAGATTCGATAATGTCGGCATCACCCCTATCCGTTTCTCGTGTGTCACCGGTCGATTCGGTGATAGAGCGTTATAGGGCTTTCTTTTCTTTTGCTCTATGGAAAAGTAAGAGAGGTGCTTTTCTTTGTTAGTTGTCGTTCGTATTTTGGCTGGGGGGAAAAGGACAGGAGGCTGCGGGCGGGTGAAGGGACATCGACTTGTTGAGATCTCTCCTCAACTCGATCATCCTCCTCGCGTGTATTCTACAGCTGAAGTCGGCCATCAGATATGCCCAAGGATTCAGTGAACTTTGACAGTTACTGGGTGTCATATATACACACGTAGATCTATTTATATGTTTCAGTGAATGTACATACATATATATATATGTATATTCATGTATACCTTTGTTGAATCTGGACAGTTTTTGAACCTTCTATATGTATATTCGTATGTATAAAAGTGATATCTTAGAGTGGATCATCACCTGGCAAGTGCGTCTAAGTACACGAATGGTACTTGTCAGCATCCGTGGGGGCGGGATTTGTAAGNNGCCGCAAGCGAGCAGAAGGATGCTTCGCGTCTTGGTTTTTTTCGAGGTCGCCTCAAAAAGGCAGAAGAGGAGGGAGCACCATCGTAGTAGCTATGATGGGTGGACTTACTTCATCGACAACTGAAGACAAACAGGCTTCTTAAGACAAAAGAATGCCGTAGTAAAGCTTTCTTTCTGTCTGTAATTATACATCCTATCTCTCTCTCTCTCGCTTTCATCCTGTTTTTCGAGGCAGCTGTCCATACATCGTAAAGTTTTTTCGCAAGGTGATGAGAGCGCCGAGCTCCCGTCCTCCGTTTTTTCTTTCAGGTCAAGAAGGTACTTTTTAAAGGAGATGGTATTTTTCAGTTGTTAGTGTATTTTTGCCGTTATTCTACTCTGCTCAGGCGGGAGACCGAGGATTAGTATAGGAAAAAGAAAGATGCTTGTTCGGTTTAAGACAGAGGAGACACACGGTGGGTGGGGAAGAGGGATGACAGCAAGAGGGATAGGACAGAGAAGTTCACTGGGTCTTCCTTCATCCACCGGTCGGGGTTCTCTCTTCCGTCGGCTCGTATTTCAGTAACGAAGGCATTCCTGCCGTTTTGTCGACTTCGGATTTCTGTGTGATACGGATTTTAGAAGAAACGGAGAGAGGCAGCCCAGGTGGGAAGGTAGTTCGATGCCAAGTAGAGAATTTTTAGATCAAGCAATGGCATGCTTCTGCTGAACCCGTGACGGGAGTGATCGACTAGATAGGTACCAGGTAGTATTGAGTGCACGCATATTGTTATTGCTGACGTACACGGGTGAGTCTGCATTGCAACTCGGGGACAAGGAGCAGCCCACGAATACAGTTAGGCACGCACGCTGAAAGCTTTGCCGTTCAAAGGGATGTTATAGGAATGGCTTTACAATGCTGGGTCATTGCACTTTGGCAGTTCGAATGGTAAAACGGGAGGGGGGAAAAAGTCACTTCTGACAAAATTGTTGTCGAAGTCGGCTCTTGCCGGTAAACCCCAGGGATCTCACAGGAGACCGCCTCTGGAGATGTCACTGAAATCGCGGAGTGTCTTTTAGGAATGGCACCACGAGTCGGGAAGCTCTTCCTAAGGATGTCAGGAGTGACGCCCGGGACGGCAGTCCGGCCAAGTGGTTCAAGGAAACTGTCCGACACAAGGTTGCTGCTACGTTTTCGCCCCCGTCATTGACCGAGTGTTCAGTTCTCTGGATTGTTATCTTGAGTGAAGTTTCTCAGGCACAAGCGCATTCAGAAACTCGCCCCGACAAAAGTTCCCCGCGTGACAAATCTAACTACCGACCTGGACCTTTTGCGGACTCTGTACTAGGTGTCCGTCAAGGGAAATCCTTGACGTCGTGTGACGTACGAGGAGCAGTGGACACGAGATACACGACCGCCCCTGAAACCCATGACAGAAGAGGATGTGAAAGAAACGAAAACAGCCTGAGTGGTTGAGGTAATCTTTATAGTATTCCAACCCTCGGCCTGGGCGGAGGCGTCACCCAACTGGTTGCTCGCCCCTCAAGAGAACTAGTGCCTGGATGATTTGTTGTCCGCGGTAGGTACGGTCACTATACACGCGGGGTGTATGTACACCTCGCCCCCCCGCGTGGCCATCTCAGGCAAGCGCTGGCCTTTGCTACGTGCGATGACGACAGGAGTAAGAAACTCAGCAGGTACCGAAGATGACATTTGTCTGGAACGCTGGAGAACTGTGTAGAGTGTCTCCTCTCTAACAACGCGACTCGAAGGCGTGATCTCTGTCTGGTCCGCTCGTGCCTCCCGCGGAAGTACATCCAGGCCATCTATCCCCCAGCTGTCAGATCATCGCAAGAAAGGCGCAGGTACCGCAGTAACTCCTTCGTGGGCAACTCCTGGTCCGCCTCCTTTCACCTCTCTGGAAAAGGCGCTTCGTCTTGTCTATTTCCTGTGCGGCCACGGTTTCCGTGTTTACATCCGCGGCTTGGACGTGCACCGATATCTTAAATCCCTTTTACGTGCGGTAGCAGACCCATGGACTGCCTAGACGCACGCATTAAGTACCTTGCCTTCGTGGTAACTCCCTTGGAACAAGAGAACATCTGTTGTTCTCTTGTCGTTCCAAGAGAGTCGACGAATCGAAAGAGCCACACGGGTGGCAATAGAGCAGGCCACACCGCTATCGAGTAGCCAGCCTTTCAAGAGCGCGGCTCCTGAACACTGAGAGCCTTTCGAGTTGATCAGAAGAAGGATAACCGAAAACTAGTTTGGGTTCCACTCAGTGCGTGTCATCCCTGGAATATGCTGATGGACTTTCAAACTCGAGTCCGTAGCTGCAAGTTTCAGGGCCGCCGTGCAAGGTGAGCAGTAACAAAACGTCGATCATGAGAGGAGAAAATGCACCAAAATTGCTGAGCTGAGAGGAGAAAATGCACCAAAATTGCTGAGCTCTTTCCTCTGACTCACTCGACCTCATCACACTAAAACACACGTCAACTTGCTTGACATCTCGCAGGGGACAAAGTACTCACTCCACCACATACACACAATCTAGCCTGGAGACAAGCAAAGATTCCGTCTGTCGACAAAGACAAGAGAAATGACTTTTTTTCCCTTCTACTTTTTTCCATGGATGCAACAGATGCAACCTTCAATCCCTTCCACAAAGTTAGCATGCGCACATCAACTGATCAACATCCTGCCCCGCCCCTCTCCCCTCTTTCATTCTCTCTCTTCTGTATCCCTCGCCCTTTCCGACAAATAACCAGTACCATCATACAGATCAAACACATGACTGCTTTTCTTTCCTTCTCAATTCAGCGGGTTTGACGTTCTCGGTTTATTCCAAAGAGAACCACTTCCTGCTGTCCCCGCGCCTCCTGCCGGCTTGCCGGTGTGACTCACATTTGATGAGCCGATCCCAAAGCCAGCGAATCCCGATGAGGGAGAAGTCGTTGTGACTCCCCAGCCGCTTGTCCCAGAGAAAGGCTGAGATGGTGATGCCGGCTGGTTCATGGAACTTCCGAAACCTGACTGTGGAGAACTTGAAAAGAATCCGCCGCTTTGCATGCCCTCCCCTCCTGTTCCTTGTTGACCAAGCAAGGACGAGAAGCCTAATGGCTGACTGGTAGGAGTCGCGGTAGAAGAAGAAACACCAGGAAAGGCGGAAGATGAAGACGGGCTTGCTTGAGAGAAGAACCCTCCCCCGCCCCCGCTGCTATTGGCGGCACTCTGAGCAAGGGCAGCAAATCCACTACTCCCTGACCCTGACCCACTCAGGAACGAAGAGAAACCGCCACCTGAAAGAGTATGGACAAAGGAAAGAAAGAGAGAAAAAAAAACTTGAGAAACCAAAGCATATACACTTACATATGATGCGAAGTGGGTTTCAAAAGGAAAAGAAAGAAGCGGCACAGGCGCTCCATTCCACCTGTCACCTCTTTTGCGCCGTCATGTTCAGTGCAGCATCCTCGGCAATTCAGCATATATATATATATATGCATACATATATGCATATGTATGACCAGAAGCACACCGCCAACTACTAAAGCATGCTAAGTTCATTTCCAGATCACGTCCGTGAGTATGGACAGATAAAGGGTGATACTGATGAGTTCAACACCGGACAATACACGCTCATACAGACCTGCACACACAATTACGAAGTCAAAAGGAGGAAGACAAGCCGACCCCTCACGACTGCCATGTGTCTAGACACCGACGAACACAGTGCGGCTATCCGCCGTTCCCCACAGTTGATCTACTGGTATCGAAGGAGATGAGCAGCAGTAGGAGCGAGAAAAACAGCGACTAAAGAAGAGAGAAGAGGTTTGCTTCTGCTCCTCTTTTCCTTACCAGTATTGCCTAATGATGCGAACCCCCCTGACGAAGGCTGAGTCACCGCGCCGCCCCCTCCTGAGCCTGCCCCTGCCAGCCCTCCTCCTCCAAGGTTCAAGCTAGACAAACTGCTTGAATTATCCGCCTGCAAGACACGAACAAGTCCAGGGCAGCATCCGGTTCTATCTCACCGTACTTTCCATGACGGGAACATCCACCGCCGCAAAGCCGTAGGATCTCTTTCACCCTCACCGACACTTTAGAAACATGGTGACAACTATGGTTTCAGGTTGGAAGTTCAATTCTATCCCGAAGCTGCCTGTATACTGCTACACCCAGCTGTAGGACAGGACTTCACGCTCGGGCACACTCCTGCGAGCTCCGTGACCTAGTCACTCCCATTTACGCCATGAAGGTAGCCGAAGGCGATCTCTCCAAAAGGAAGCCCTACACGATTCTAAAGCACGGACCGGAGAGGAAATACCCCCCCGTGGGGTGGAAGACAAACAAGCCTCTAGTTTGACAATGTGTCTACTCGTAGACACGCGTATCTGCATCTTCGATCGCGAAGCGTGTGCTGCCTCTCCCCACTGCTTGCACGTCGGTTCAAATGACCCCTCGTGTGTTCTTCAATGTGTTCGTTATTTGGATACCACCTGTCTTCCTCTACTTACCATTCCAAAGGTGTACGTCTGTCTCTGTCCAATACTGAGATCATCAACGGCAATATCTTTGAAAGAGACAGTCGGAGCATTATTACTGCTGCCCATCGCGCTGTCTCCCCCTCCCATCATCCCCCCTCNNCCCGAGTCGCTTGACCGAACACCAAAGTTCAGTCCACCCCCAAACTCACTGGACACCACGCCGAACAGAGATACACCCCCACTCCCAAAGCCTTGTTTGTCTCCCCCTCCCCCGAAGAGGCCTGCCCCACTTCCAGGGGGGGGAGCTGCGCCTCCTCCTCCGCTCAAAACGCCGAGTAATCCACCTGCGCTTCCGCCCACAGTGTTGTTGCCTGAGAAAGGACCGCTACTCGTGCTACTACTACTACTGCTACCTGCGCTGCTGCTGTTACTATTACTGCCAAACAGACCTCCAGAAAGAAATGAGCTTCCCGCGAATCCTGAGGTCATCGGGGGGGGAGCAGACAAACTCTCTCCTAAACTCTTGATATCGAGCTTCCCTCCCGATGTAGAGAACAGTCCTCCTTCGCTGCCTAGCCCTGTCGAGGGCGAACTCGAAGAGATGCTGGTACCGAAACCTCCGGTAAAGAAGCTACTTCCCCTGGGTATATCGGATGAACCGAACAGCCCACCCCCACCAAGAGACGGGCTCTGAGTACCAAAACGAGACGGCGATGAGGCTGGCTGTGCCGACTGACCCAGTCCTGGACCAGATGAAGAGGAAGAAGTTAACAAAGAGGACGGAGTAGAGTTCATACTTGGAAAGATGCTCTTTTGACCAGCACCAGGAAGAGAGCCTTGCCCTGCAGTGGGGCTCTCTGCTGTCCTCTTTGTACCATCCTCGGCTTGCCATGCGTCCTTATTCTCTCCTGGAGATACAGCGTCAGCCGGCGAAGATTTCAAGGCATCCGGAAAAGGTAACGAAGAGGAGGGCTGTGAGAGCGGCTCCGGTGGAAGGGGAGCCGACGAGGTGGCCTTCGGTGAAGTAGACTCTGAATGTTTCTCTGCAGTAGGGGGCTGTTTCTCCGGTCTATCAGCTCCTGGAGGTCCTTCTTGGTTCTCTCCATTCTCACATGTCTGAGCAGAGAGCGACTTGGCACCATCGGGGAAAGCCGGAGAAGACGAGCGCGAAGACGGAGAAGGCTTCGAAGGGTCAGGTGGAAGAGGAGCGGAGGGAGACGAAGAAGGCTTTACAGGATCAGGCGGGAGAGGAGCAGCCGAAGAGGAAGAAGGCTTCACCGGATCAGGCGGGAGTGGAGCAGCTTGAGAAGCTGAAGCCTTCGTAGGATCAGGCGGGAGAGGAGCACGTGAGGAGGTGGAGGGAGGCTTCACAGGGTCAGGCGGAAGAGGCGCAGACGAGGACGCCGAAGGCTTAGGCTTTACTGGATCAGGCGGGAGAGGAGCAGTGGAAGAGGAGGAAGGCTTCAGCGGATCGGGAGGGAGGGGAGCGGCGGATGACGCAGACAGCTTCACAGGGTCAGGTGGGAGAGGCGCAGCCCGAGAAGCTGAAGCCTTCGTAGGATCAGGCGGGAGAGGAGCCGCGGACGAGAAGAGGGAAGGCTTCACAGGTTCAGGCGGCAGGGGCGCAGCGTGCGAAGCAGAAGGCTTTACAGGATCGGGCGGCAGAGGCGCAGCAGAGGACGCTGGCGGCTTCACTGAATCACGGGGGAGTGGAGCAGCGGATGTTGACGAAGGCTTCATGGGGTCAGGCGGTAGAAGAGCGGGCGAAGGCGGAGACGGCTTTGTAGGATCAGGAGGAAGAGGCGCAACCGAAGAACTTGAACTCTTCACCGGATCCGGCGGGAGAGGGACAGCTGAAGAGGAGGAGAGTCTGGAAGGATCAGGCGGGAGAGGAGCAGCCGCTGAAGCCGACGGCTTGACCGGATCCGGGGGGAGAGGCGCAGAGGATGACGCAGAGGGCTTTACAGGATCTGGGGGGAGAGGAGCAGCCCGAGACGTTGAAGCCTTCGTAGGATCGGGAGGGAGAGGAGCAGCGACCGGGGAAGAAGGCTTTGTGGGATCAGGCGGGAGAGGAGCAGCCGAGGAGGAGGAGGAGGACGAGGAAGGCTTCACAGCATCAGAACGGGAAGATGATGCTCCTCTTGCTCCTGGCGGATGAGAATGAGGTGACGAAGAGAGCGAGTGTTTTGTGTCTGTTGAGCTCTGTAGAAGTCCCCCTTGGTTAAGAGATGCACGTTTGGCATCACCGAACAGTGTCGAGGAAACAGGTGAAGGCGAAGAAGAAAAGATGGATGGAGGAGGCGCAGAGAGAGATGAAGGAGAGGGAGTTGAAAAGAGCCCCGAAGAAGGCGGAGGACGACCAAAGAGACCAGAAGCTGCAGAAGAAGATGTAGCAGTCTGAGGGTGGGTCTTCGGCCCCACTGGACTTGACATCGGCAGGTCCGGTCTTGGGCTACGAGGAGATGAACAAGAAGAAGTAGAGATAACACGTGAGGACGTTGCAGGAGAGAATGCACTCCCTTTTTCATCTTCTTCTTCTGAATGCAAAGAGGAGACTGAAGAAACCGAATCGCTCAAGTTACCTCTTGCATGCCGTGATGATATACTGCTTCGTCGACAAGATTCCCAACTTGCGTCACTGTCGTCTCCGCCTCTTTCACTATCCTGTATCTCTTCTTCGTCTACACCTTCTTCTTCATCGTCTTCTTCTTGTACAAACTCAAAATCAACACTGTCTTCTTCATCTTCTGACGATGTCTCCCCTACTGATTCCTCATCCTCTTCTTCCTCTTCCTCCTCTTCTTCTTCTTCCTCCTCGTCATCATCTTCTTCATCTTCCTCTGCGTCTGATTCCTCATCCGTACTATCTGCCACCGCAGTACCCTCTGCCCTCTGATTGGCTAGCTGAAGCCAAGCATTTAGCAGTTGTCTCCGCTGCCTCGTCTTTTCTGCTCGCCTTTCCTCTTCTCTCTGTAAGAAGTCTCTGATAGAGGATGAGCTTCTTCCTTCAAGAGAAGATGACCGTCTCGGCGATGCCATCGGACCACTGCTAGTCCGAGACGTCAGAGGCTTGACAGACGTCCGGTCTGTCTTCTTGGCTAGTTGTGCGGAGGCTGTGGGAGAAGTCGGCGCAGGAGGAGGAGGAGGAGGCAAGCTGCTTAGATCCGAAGCTTTCCATTCAACTTTAGCTAGTTTCTTGTCTAAGGAACGGAGCGATGATAAAACGGATCTGAGAAACAACACATCGCAAATCAACATACTCAAGTAACAGCGTCACACGAAGGAACAAATGAACATAGTGATGGCCATACATGGGACATACCTATGTATGACTTAGTTAACGAACCGGAGAGAAAGAAAACAGACAGACAGACAGACAGACGGACAGACAGACAGACACACCTCCATCTCCGACTTGCAGAGACACACTCCCGTGCTCGCCCGCACACCAAAAACTCACCGATTCCTACCTATCTCCGAACGGAACTATACGTATACATGTAGAGATCTACCTGTATGGCTACAGCTGACATACTACGTGCATCCCTTACCAGACATCGGCGGTCACCTACAACGCCGCCTGTCTATACGTTTTCAACTAAGATGCAGACAGGACAGAAGACACGGAGGCAGAAACCAATGAAAGGTACCACCCTCCCCCCCGTAATGATACGTGGCAGACCTCTCCCTCCCTATGCTACGGTTCGAGAACTCCCAACACAGTAGACAGATGAACGTCCATGAATAGAAACGAACCGCTAGGGTATGTAAGAGAATGATCCTACGTAACTACTGAGTATGGTGAACGATGAAGGAGCCAAGAACGAGCGAGCTGAGACACCGCCCCCAACCGCGTCCTAAGAAGCACAGAAAAAAAGGACGTCCGACAACGCTGTATGGAGGGGGACCACATACAAGACAGACGAACGAGAGACACATGTTGTATGGTGATTTTCTCCTTGATAACCTATCCGCGGCCAACCCCCTCTGTGTTCCCCGTGTTTCTTCTCTCTCAGTTCTCTCTCTAGCCTACCTGACCGTCTTTTGTAGGACCTGCGCCTCCACCGCTTGGCGGACATCCGGACTGCTTGCAGAGGAAAAGAACTCTCTTCCAAGTGTTAAGCTTTCCTCCCGCTCATGTCTGTTTAGAAAGGAACTGCCCAAGGCGCTGTCTCCGAAAGGAGAAGGCGTGAAGAGAGACTGAGATAACAAAGAGTTGGGTCCTGTCTCTCTCTCTTTTCCGGCTCTTTCGCGTCCCTCAGCGGCTCTTTCGCCTTCTTTTCTGCTGGCTTGCGTCTTTTTGCTGGAGCGCCGAGGAGAAGCAGCGGAGCCACCCGTCTGGCTTTCCTGTCTCTTCTCACCAGTCAGCCTTGTGGTGATAGGAGCTGGAGTAGCAGGAGGGGGAGAAGAAGATGCTGATGCTCCCAGCTGTGGTAAGGAAGATAAATTGAGATGGAATCTATTCTCAGTGTTTTCGGCTTTTCTGATACTTCCTTCTCTTGGGAGATCTGCAGAAGTTCTCTCGATCTCGTTTTCTTTCTTGTCAGCTCTTTGAAAAAGCACACCGCCGCTGCTGTTCGTTCCCTTCTTCTCTCTCTTTACCCTCTCCTTATCTCCTCCGGCTTCTTGTCCTTGGCTATCCTTCTTCGTCTCCTCCTGCTCCTCTGTAGCTTCTTCCTTCTCATCATCGAGCCAATCCAGAGGCATACCATACACAGGTCTCCTCTTGACCTTCCGTGGCTTCGTTCTCCGGCTCGGGGGGAGTGCCAGTGGTTCTGGAAGGCTCCAGCGATCATCTCCTCGTTTCAACTCCTTTTCTTTCTTCCCTTCTTGCTCTCTCTCTTTTAGGCTCCTCAAAGGTTCCTCAGAGACACTCACGCCTTCTTCCCTTTTCGGGGAGAGGGGCGACCCTGGCGTTGCTGTTGACCTGTCTGTACACTTCGAGGGGAGAGCTGGAGAAGAGTCACCGAAGCGAAAAAGAGCTGGAAATCTCTGACTTTTTTTATCCATGTCTTTAAGAAATCTACATCGTTCGAGAAGGAGGAGGAAGTGCTTCTGGGCTCGTATGAGATCTGTCTCCAAGCTGAAAGGAAAGAAGTGAGAAAACAAGCGAGTCACCTTTACACCTTCGTTTGCCTACCCTCCGGTTCACTTTCTGCATCCACCACATACACGCACATACTAACATCATACATCTCTCTAGTCACCACACACACACGTACATTTATGTTGGCGTATCCAGTAGAGACAGGCACATGACAGATCTCTCTAGTGTCACACATAGAGGTATATATATATATATATATATTCCCATATTCAATAGAGACAGACACTAGTAGGGAGACCGTGTGCTGCCGGACTGAAGCCAACTCTACCGGGAAGAAGAAGGATGGATGACGTATCTTCTACATACAACGTGCGGCTACATGGAGGGTGCAGGCAACGAAACCTCTCCTTCTCTTTCCTCCTCAATTGACTTCCCATACCTTTGAATCGATTGCTCTTCTGGGATCTCCTCCCCATGTTGTTCTTTCTCTTCTCGTTGTTCTGCCCTCTTTGTCTTTTCTGCTAAAGCATGCTCCGTCTTCTTTGCAAGAGATCTGACCGAGTGAAGAAGTGCCGCGGCTTCCATCTGCCTCGTTCGTACCGCATGGAGATCTCTTTCAACGGCACACGTCATATCATTGATTTCTTTGATCTGTTTGCTGTTGTTCTTCTTGTTCTTTTTCTTCCTCTGTAATCCTTCTTGAATCTCCCCCTCTTCCACAGTCTTGTTCTCCTTCTTCCCCCTCTCTTCGTCTCTTTCTCCCCTCTTTTGGTCCTCTAACATCCGCTCAGGAACATCTCTATGTAAAGCTAAGTATTGATGGTAGAGAGCCCCTAGCCCTTTCTTCCACGGACCTAACAAGCGTTTCTGGTTCTCATAAAAACCTTCACACTCTTTCCAAATCTCCACTCCTTTCGTTCTGATCTTCTCCGTACACTCCTCGATCTCTTTGATCTTCTCGTCTGTGCGTCTTATCATATCTCTTAACGACTGCAGTTTTAACACATCCAAGACCTCATCAGCGCCCTTTTCGCCGCTACCACATGACTGGCCGTTGCCACCTTGGAGATCTCCAATCGCAGGCATGTCTCCTCCCTGTCTTAGCTGCACTAACAAAGGATTCTGATAGGTGTTGGAGAAAGCATTGGACTGCGGAGAAAAACAAGCTCTCTTTTCCTCGTGTCCGAAGAGGTTACTGAGCTGACTCCCCTGGGCACCTTGGGGGGTTAAGAAGGAAGACGCAGAAACACCACGCTCTTTCTCTTCACCTTGACTTTCTTGCTGTTCTAAGATCTTCTCGCCTTCACGTAAACTTCTCTCAAAACATCGAGCTGTCGATATCAAAGGGAAATAGACCGAATCTGGAAGAAAGCGAGAGAATGAACAGAAGGAGTTCTTATCGAACTCAAGCTGAGGAGAACAGGAAAAGAGAAAGAAAGAATAGAGCACATCAGGATCTCTCACTACACCAAGTCCCGAATACTCCGAGACTGCATGGTTGCAGACAACTCCAGAGATGTATGTATTGAAAGGAAGGGAGACGCAAAGGACTACGCACACGTCTGTAAGAAGCGGGAGAGAAGAGAT
Source organism: Cystoisospora suis (assembly GCF_002600585.1). Lineage (NCBI taxonomy): Eukaryota > Apicomplexa > Conoidasida > Eucoccidiorida > Sarcocystidae > Cystoisospora > Cystoisospora suis. The sequence goes on from NW_027153018.1 coordinate 47,108, forward strand.
CACGAGAATTTCAAAAAGCCGGGCGTATATACGGCAGGAGTGACAGAGGCTGAGACAAGGCCAATACGCTGGAGAGCTGAGAAAAGAAAAAAGCTTCTTCACTTTTTCCCGCAACGAATCTACGCTGCGCGCAATACATATACATGTATTGATGCCCCTGTCTATCGATCACTCCCTACGGAGAGAGAAATACACGGGCCTGCCTCTCTACCACGCAACGTTTATGTAGAGGGAGAGAGACAGCTACTGTCGATTCGAAATCTTTACTCAATCTCTAGATTCTTCACGAATAATAGAAGACACAACTGCAGCCAACCTTTGCTAGTTCTGTCTCGATACGCAGAGTTTTGGTGGCGCAGGGCCGTCCACAGTCAAAAGGAGACTGCATGCGCTACAAACTCTACATACAAGTAGGAGATGAACTTTCAGACGCACCTCATTCAGAAGAGCTTTCATGTGCCTCTGTTCTTCTGTTAGAGAAGATTTCGATTTTTTCTTCTTTTCTCCATCTTTCTGCTTGTTTTTCTTTGTCTTCTCTTCTATTCCCTTGAGAATATCTTCAGCAGCCGTCAACACATTATCTACAGACTCCTGCATATTTCCTTTGAAGTGCTGCTGTTCTCCTTTCTTCTTCTTCGAGCGCTTCTTTTTCTTACTACAGTGGCTACATGGCTGAACTTCTTCTTTCTCTTTAGCATGATGTGCGACGACGTCTTCTTCTCCCCCTTTTCTTCCCTCTCCTGGTCTGTCCTTCTTCATGAGCTTCACCATTCCTTCATCCCCCGCAGGCACTTTTTTAGAGAGACGATCTCCTGAAGATCCAGCACCAGATTTCTTATTCTCTTTCAATAACGAAGATGATTTCGATGGATCTCCAACTCCTCCTTCTTTCTTCCCTTTGAGACCTTTCTTCTTGCTCTTACCCGAGTCTTCCGCTGGCTTTGACTCCGGGCCCTTCCGCGACAAATCTGTATGTTTTTCAGCAGAGACAAGATTCTTCGCCTTTCCTTCTCCAACCGCATGACTTCCTCCCTTACTCGTCGCCTTTTTTGCCTCTTTCTTCCGTTCCTTCGATTCTACGTCTCCCTGCCTGCTGCAACTTGCAGCCTTCTCCTTCTGCTTAAGTGAAGAGGGTGACACTGAAGAAGGTCCACTCGGAGAAGTATCAGCCACAGGGGCAAGAGGAGATGGAGCATTTCTAGCCACACCTGGTGAAGTCTGAGGTGTCGCTTGTGAAAGTCTCTGTCGTCTTCTCTCTACCTGACGATCACGATACGCAGTGTACCATCTCTTGATTTCTGAAGGCGTTGAAGAAGGAAAGAGAGAAGAGGAAGATCCTGGATCACCTGTGTTCTTCATTACCGCAGAAAGACGAGGGAGGAGAGGCGTTTCTCGGCCTATGCCCGTCTCATCCACATAGCACTGACAACAATCAGCTAGATGAACGCATAATTCTCCTGCATGACAACAAACCAACGGGGGGAGAGAAGAGGTTAGGGGGATGTCTCTTGCCCGGAGAACTTCCTTTCTCTCTCTTTCGCTCTAAAAGCTCTCTCTGAAAGGACGTATATATAGGTAACTGTACACACTTGAGCCGCTGAAGAGACTTCAGCGGGTGGGAAGACAAGAAGACGTCTCTGAATGTTGTGTAAGTACACACACATCTACATACATGATGTGAAAGACGCCTACCCGCCTACTTCTATATACCTATTCATAGGCGTATATCCATCTTGTTTTCTATGTGCGAGGAAATACAATGTGTGTTGAAGAGACTACGAGGGGCAATCGAAGAACAGTACACCCTACCCTTACGACTATGGTGTGTACATACACGACGACGCAGACAGGTACAAGACGAGGAGGAGCTATGAAGCACAAGCAGCAGATACCGGACATAGATCTTGACGTATGTAGGGACACACTTTCATAGAGAGGCATGATGAATCTGATGGAAGAAGAAAGAAGAATGAATTACCGTCAGACTGTAGAAGAAAGAAAACAGGTGGAGAATCAAGAGGAGCTGTATCCGTTGTGGCGTGATCTCTGAACATCTTTTCCTTGAATTCTTTGAAGACACAAAGACCTTGAGGGAAGGCTTCTTCATCTGCTGTCTCTAGACCTTTCCCTTCAGGCATCATGAAACATCTCCAGGTGTATTCCTGCTGATCTTCTTCTTCCCCCCCCCCTTGAGAAGAGGAGGAGAGGTCTCTCTTGAAGAACTTGGAGAGAGCAAAGCAGACGACTTGAGTGCATGCATTGCTAAAGACCCACACACATTCCCATGTCTCAATCCAGAGGAAACGAAAGAAGGTATAAGAAAAGACATTCGATAGAAACAGCTCATTCCTACTTGCACCTGCTACATGAAAGATCACTTCTTCTTCCTCTGCTCCATCCTTCTCACTTCCTCCCGCCTCTCCACAGAGCTGCTGAGCTCCTTGTCTCCTTTTTCTCTCGAGAAACCCAAAGAAGAGAATGCTTGACCACGACGAAAAACTATCATCTTCGTCAGAGGGAGACTGACTGTTCCCCTTGAAGAGCGGATCCCGAATGCCGGAGGAAGAGTTCGAAGATGTAGGAACACGATAATCTTTTGAGAAGAATGGATCGATAGACCTCTTCAGTTCCTCGGTGTCTTCTCTTCCTCCTCCTCCACCGCTGAGGTCTGAGTCTTCAACGACCCATGCTAACACCATACGGAGGAAAGGAGAGGAAGCGCGAGAGGAAAGAGAAGACGGCGATGAAGCTGGAAAGCCTCCTCCAGTGATGGCTTTGCCGGGGGCGTGAGCGGCCGAAGACGAGCCAGGAGAGGGACTGAACGTCTTCACACCTACGATGCGACCACGCCTAGAAGGAAGAAAAAGAAAGACAGAACAGAAGAGAATCTATGTGTAGGCATTAGGGAGAGGTAGATGCGAGGACAAGAGAAGAGGAAAGACTGGACGAACACCCCTAGAACTGCTGCATCACCCCCTCTCCCAGGATTGATTCACAGTCTGCTTCGCTCAATACGAGAGACGACGGAGGAGACTGAAAGCACTCTGTGCAGACTCATTCCCGCCCAAGTGAAGGCTCGTGACGTAGCACGTGCTCTGTCTATATATCGACGCACGGATTAACCTCAGGCATATGAAACACATACACGTCATTGACAGATAGATAGATAGAGAGGTAGATATAGAAAGATAGATAGATAGATAGAGACCCACATAGTGGTCAACGTCGCGCATCTCATCCAAGACTTTTTCAGAAATAGAACCCCACACGATGTTGTTCTGTAGACTTCCTTTTTCTCTCACCCTTCAAGTAAAGCCATGGCTTCATCCTCAAAACCTTCGATGTCCGCGAGACCTTCGATCCGGACTTGACGTGCTCTCCCCGGCTTTTCCCCTCCGAACACTGTAGGCTTTCCTTCCTGAAAGAAGGGCTCTTGTATAGCTTCTCCCTCTCCTTCTTCTATTGCCTCCGTATTCTCCTCTTCAACATCCCTCTTCTCCTCTGAAGTCCCTGTTGACGAGACCACCCAGAGAGAGGCAGGATGACAACAGCCTGCTAGAGCCAAGGGAGGAGACGATAGATAAGCCGAAGAGATGCCGGAAATACATAGAGGGAAAGCAGGGAGTGAGCAAGAAAATATTCCTTGGACAGCTGATAGAAGGAAGACTTTCCCCTCACAAGTTAAGACGGCAATGCGATCTTCGGGTTGTTTTGACGAGGAGGATGTGGAAGAGGAAAGAAAAGAGACTTGACTGGAACCGGAAGAAGAGGAGGAGAAAGAGGGTGAAGGAGAAATCCAAGAAAACTCCCGAATAGGAGAAGAGAAACGCGCGACAGTAAGGGTCTCTGTTGATGAGGTGTCTAGACAGCAGGAAGAGTGAAGGGGAGTCGTACTATTAGAGAAGAGTGAAGACGCTGTATTAGTGCAGGTGTTACCAACTGAAAGGAGGTGCAATTCAGATTCAAGCGCTACTCCAAGAAGAGACTCAGAGGCATTTAGAAGAAGAAGAGAAGGGCAAGAAGACGAGGTAGAGGAGGATCTCGTTGTAAAACAGTAGAAGCCTCTTTTTCTCACTTCTCCGCATGCCGCTTCTGTAGCATCTAAGGCTGTAAGGGAATTTGGAGTTCCTACTACAAGAACCTTACAGCAGTGTAGCATGCATAAGGTGTCTGTACACCTCGCGGATAGGAGAGTAGGAGAAGGAGAAGCGAAAGACGACGAGGGGAGCTTGGATGCTGAGCAACGAGGGACACAGCAACAAGACGACAAAACACTCCGGTCACACAGAGACCACGTTTTAGGGTTCGTTCCCCGTGTCATACTGGACGCTTTCTGTAGTCTCTCACCACGTTCAGGGTGTACGTACACCAGAGAGCAGATACAGAAGCTGGAGGTTGACGAAGAGAAGGGACGACTTAGAGAAGAAACAAACAGACAGTCCGGGAAAGAGGAGAGCAAGAAGGGGAAAACGACAGATGGGCTCCAAGTGTATGTAGAACAGCTACAGAAGGTAAAAAAAGTTGCCTCTTGCCATTTCACCTCCTCCTCCATCCTCTGCGTTTTCTCTCTTCTTTCATATACATACCTACACACCGGAAAACTCTTCACCGTGCACGGTTCCTATCACATACATGCGACAACTGCGCATACGTTCTCCCAGTACGACGTCCTCAAACAGACAGATCCTGCCATCTCTGACTCGCTCGAGCCCTTGCTTGAGTGGAGAAACTCACGAATCATCCGGATATGGTGCAGCCCCATAGTACGTATATCTTGATGACTCCAGCGACACTCATATCTCTCTCTCTCTCTCTATATATATATATATATACGCACAACTCACATATGTACCGCGAAAACCTGTACACCGCGTCTTAAGAACCAGATGCGTGATACCCGTCTACGTCCCCCAATATGAACGGAGAGAAGTATACAGAAGACATACAGGTGTAAGAGATTCGCAGCGATATGACTCACAGTGCTGAAACTTGATGTAGGGACACTCATCGATGCACTCAATTTCATATCCCCCTCGTCTGTTCTCCTCATTGCTTTGACACGGTATACTTGACAACCAAGAAGAAACTTCTTCACCACCATCACCTTGTCTCTGTCCAGGAGAGAAAAGAGAAGAAAAGGGTTGTCCTCCGCCTTGTCCTCCCCCCCCCAGGGAGGAGAATAAGCCAGTACCGACGAACATTATGATGGAGACGGAGACGTGCCGTTTCTTCTAGGACACAGCGAAGAAGAGAACAGGGAGACGAACGTCCCTACAGCCTATTCAGCAGACTGAAAGGGAAAGGATCATATGACCTTCCTGGGAGAGTCTGTCATTGTTGGAGAGTTGAAATGGAACAGGAACGGCTTTGAACAAAGGCAAGCTGCAGAGCCACACGAGGCCCCCCGGCCAACCTAAATCTCAAATGCTGAAACTGAACATAGAAGTGAGGCGAGAAGATGACAGTCCTTCGATCACTCGAACAGAAACACGCATGCGGTTTCATAGTCTTCTGAGGTGTGAGTACACCTCTCCATGCGTGTACGGGGCAATCCCCAAAGCGGCACAAGCGGACACAGTGATAACCGCCTGGAGTAATCCGTAGACGAGAGGAAGTAAGAGGACAAGAAAAAGAAAAGGCAGCACACAAAGACAATGTGGAGAAGTTCCTTGACGAGCTAACGCAGAGCAGTCGGGGGAGCGCGAGAGACGACGAGAGTAAGGAAGGTAATGCGCGAAAAATGACAGAGAAAGAACCATAAAGATGTGTGTGATCGACAGCGAAAGTCGGAATGACGAGAAAATAAAAGACTGAAGGAAGATACAGTCGCTTCTGAAGCGTGAGAGACGACAATACGCATGACCTCCTCAGGCACACCTCCACGAAAGAAAGCTCTTTCTCATGGTCTTCGATATATGTCAAGGGAGGTAGACAAGCGAGAGAAACAGTCCAGGTCTTTTCAAAGTTGGGGAATATACTTGGAAGATAACGGTAAGGTCAGCCGGCTCATCACCGTAGGTTCTAAACTACGGGAAAAGGCAGGAGAGGCAAGCTGAAAGGCCCCCGGCAAGAAAGCGCGGACAGAAGATTGAGCAGGGTTCCTCCAGGATAGCGGAAAGCAATCCGGTCAAGCAGTCAAGAGAGCTACGAGTCTGAGAAGAAAGAGCGAAAAGCTAAACAGCAAGCCCGTCATTTTCAGATTCCAGCACACTGTCGCCTTATAGTCGGCGACGAAAGAGAAGTAGTGTCTCCTGTTCGTCCTCGATTGAACAAGCAGCCAGTGACACCACGTGTCCCTTCTTGATGGTCTCTGTCAGAGGGCGGTTCAAGGGATGTCTATGATCGGCCAGCGTTGACGCAGATGTGTGACAGACGGACCGCGGGAAACCATCCTCGAGTTGCGTACACACACACCGTCTTCCCTTCGGTCGGAGAGAGTGAGCGAAGGCAGAATGACTGCTTGTTGTGGTCCGAACGAAAAGTGAGGAGATCCCCTGCTTTCTTAGTAAACCAAGTCTGTGTGTGGTGCCCATTGCCGAGCCAATTCCCGACCAGTGCGGCGACACAAAGAACCTTCAGTACATGAAAGGCCCTTGCATAAGGGTGTACGAAGCATAGACAAGGCAATGCAGTGTTGAAAGGAAGGTGCACGTGACCGCGGCAGTCATTTGCCTGCTTTCGCAAACAGCCCTTAGCCGCAAATCCGCAGGTCACCGTACTGTCTGCTATCTCACCGTGAAATTTCAGGAACTCTGTCGGCTCTCCCGATGCCTATCTTTCTGATGAGAATGCTTGCTGTTCACGTCAAAAGAACAGCGTTTTCGAGGGAAGCTGCTTCCTGTCCCGTCAGTTGTTCTTATTCATGACTTAGCAACTGCAGGCACCACTAGTTACGAGCGAGCTACAAGGCTTTGCTTGCTCGAAGTCAAAAAACAGGAGACAGAGGATAAGAACGAGCAATGGAAGACCCGTCTCCGGTTGTTTGGTGGATGGATAGATGGTTCTCTAGTCTCTCCCAGGCCTGTCCCTTCCCCCGCCGCCCCCCCCCGCGCCGCTATTCTTACTTTGTGTCTGCGGTTACGATGTGTAGCCGGTTGCAGTAGTAAGCATCGATGGTCGGGGTGGTGTTTTTCTGCAGGAGTAGCATTGGGAGACAACACAGGATGCGGACGAGGAGTGAAATTGTTGAAGTGGGGTTGGTGACGGCCACTGTTCCTTGGACGGCGTTAGAAAATCCAAGAAAGAATAGTGAGCAACAGGAGCGGCACTACTCTTGGTTGCTTGCAGTGTACGTACACATCCTCGTCATGCTGACCACCACACATCCTCTAGTGTGTTTGCTTATTGTCGATTGAGCTGTGGCCATTTCATCAGTTTTTTTCGCCTGTACCTCTCTACTTCGAATTTCCTTCTTTCTATTACTTTCTAGGTTTTCGTGGTTCTCCGTCTCTTGGAGACGAAGAGGAGAAACTGTTCAAATCTCCTCCACACAAGTAAGAATACAACCGAAAGCAGCAGGCAACAGGACAGGGCTTCCTATCTCTTTCCCCCGGTGTCTCCTTCGAGATCTGTTGTCACCTCTCTATCTCCTTCCTTGTTGCCCGATGTTGTCTAACACATGTTGCGACATTGGGTGTCCGTGCTCTCTTCTGTTCCGCCTTTCTGTCTCTTAGGGAAGACGTTTCTTTTACAACGAAAGGAAGTACAGAGAAAACACGCTATCAGTTCGCGAGGAAAAGAGCAGCCAGTCCGGAGTGACATCTCAACAGCCTTATTTCGTGTTACTTTTCCTCTTCGTTCCTTTAGAGACACTTCCTTCTCTTCGTTCCTGCGACGGTCAAATGATTTTCTCCATAGAAACGCTCACGTCCCTGGAAGCGCTTCTTCTGGATCATCTCTTACCCATTGTATTGCTGGCAGTTTACCTACTGTCTCATCTATTTTCTACACACGTCGCCCTCTTTCCGACCCTAGAAAGGACAGGGGGGGAGTTTGCAGCACATACACCTGGGGAATCAGGCTATACATGCCCGATCCCTTCTTTAAGATCGGAGTCAGGAAGTGGTGGCTGTACACATGATGCAAAATAAGGAGGAAATACTTTTTCTTTCTTTTCATCCTCTTGTTCTGTACCTCTGGGAAGCTGAAGAATCTCCTCACATTTGCTTTGTTTGCGTCCTGCTGTGAAAAAGCAGTGAGGAGTGGGTGAGAGAGACTTTCGTGTCGAAAGGCGTTAACCAAAAAGGCCATCTGTCTGTCTGGCTTACACTTTACTTACAACATCTCTTGCTGAACTCTTCACCCTGCAGAAACTGTCGGGGTAACCTCAGTGAGAATCATCTACAGCAGCCCGCATGCATCAAGACCCGGGAGAACCCAAGGCATGTCAGGGTCACCTCGATTCTAGATATATATACATGTATTGTCGTACGAAGACGGATATCGGTGTGTATGTATCTACATACGTATATATACCGCTACACCGTCTAAGCCATTCTTTTGTTCTTGGTGCTGCAGACTACCTACCTTCTTTCAGCTTTCCTTCTCAACGCAGACAGCAGACAGGCGGAGATCTCTGTATCTGTCGCCGTCACCTCACGAGGGGTTGATTGCATTGAGACTATGCGGGACTACGTCATCGCCATCACTGTCCGATACCATGCGTTTCTTTTCTGACTCCTCATGGGCCTCCGCCTTCCCTTGTGTTTTCTTCTTTTTTGGTAGGTTCAGAAGATTGTTTTGTCGGTGATTCTTCAAAATGACGTTCCTTTCTTTCCTAAAGGGACATACAAAATGCCATGGAGGAGTCGGAGCTTCTCCTACGGTCGACGAATTGTTCGAGGCACAGGCCAAGAGCCATTGCCATCTCTTTTCTCCTCAGATAGAAGATAATACCACCCCCAATGAGGTATGTGAGAAATGAACTCGGTAGACAGGATATGCTTCTTTTCTATCTTCTACGGCTGGAAAACGGGCGTCTGTGTTTCCATCCGGGGCGAGTCCGACGTATACATGAATACGTGTGGGAGCCTGGTCAAAACTCTTTCGTCGTAATCGTAGTTGCTAGTGACTATGTATGTAGATGAATGTATGCGTTGTATCCTGCAAGTTTCATGGAGAGTTTGCCTGTTGATTCGGACAAGGAATAGCTGGGAAAGTCTTGGGTGTCCGGAGGGTCTTTTTGTAGAGGCTTTCTGATCTGCATGCGCGTGTAATGTTCTCACTGAAGATCAGACGAGTTCGCCATTTTCAGTAGAGCTTAGGAGTAGTATTACATGCGGGGTAGAAGTTGAAAGCGTCTCTGTCACCCGATGGGGTGTATGGCCAAGAGAAGGAGGCTCAGATGTCGTAAACGAGAGACTGGACATTTGTATCCCTTCCTTCTCTAGCATGCAGTGACAGCCGTTGCTCCCCCTGTGTAAGCTGTAGCTTCACGACTTAACTAGCTAGGTCACCTTTTTCTGTCTTTCTCGTGAGGCCAGGCATGGCCGGCTGAAGGGTGGGAGAGGGAATGAAGGAGGAGAACAGAGAAGACAACTTCCGTTTTCTTTGGTCGCTCAGTCTCTTCTCTTTAGTCGTGAAGAAGACCTCTGTGTCTTACCAATAGAACGGAGTTGCTGCAGATCGACAATAGGAGTTTCTTACTTTTCCGGCCATAGATGTTACGGGCTCAATCTCGATGGACAGGAAGATTAGGCGATACATCTGTTGCAAGTGATCTTTGTTTGATATTCATGTAAGGAAGTTACATACAGGTGTAGGTGTATCGACATTATCTTTCTTACACCGGTGTTACTCACTACCTATCTTTCTACTTCCAGGTTATGAGGCGTCACTTCAAGCCTCATTTACCACCGGTCTTCTCCTCCGCCCATGGCATCACTACGGCTCCCTGCAAAGATACCGATCTCGTCAACAAACAAGTATGTGGTGGTCGAAAGAAAGAGAGGAGCCATGGCGGCATTCGGTTTTCTGGTCTTTCTGGTTTTCTTTCTCTGTGTGTCAGCTCTTCGGTTGCGTTTCCATGACCGGCATGCCCGGCTGAAGGGTGGGAGAGGGAATGAAGGAGGAGAACAGAGAAGACAACTTTCGTTTTCTTTGGTCGCTCAGTCTCTTCTTTCTTTAGGCGTGAACAAGACCTCTGTGTCTTACCAATAGAACGGAGTGTGGCTCGCTCGTTCTTTATTCAGCACTCGTGGTGCTGATTGTTCCTCTGAGCTTCCCCCCGTTGCTAAGCATCGCAGACAGTGATATGAGAGACACTCGCATATCTGCTTTCTCTTTCTCCTTAGTATACGAAGCAAGCTTTCGTATCCTAGAAGAATCCTTTTCTCTTCCAGTGAGCTCTCTCGCATAGAGCGAAGAAGCGTGTATGCCGTATATATGCACACGTATTCCTGTACACGTCAGTGACTCTACAGGCGTATGCTTGTGTATGTATGGTGACATGTGTCGATTTCGATGTTTGCATTTCTTCGCTTCCTCTGTTTCAAACCAGCTAGGTGGAAGTCTCAAATACAAGCGAGTCCGTCACCGTTGTAGACGGCAGCTTTTGTGTGTGTGTTGTTGACTGGAAAGGATGAGAAGAACAACGCCCCTCATGTTCTCTCAGCTGACGACCAGAGGATTCTCGCAGGCTTGTTCCCCAACACGATTGAGACTCCGTTCTATCTCCTTAGTGCTGCTCATTCCTCTTCCCCCGCACCCACTAGCCCTCTTAAGGTTGGTGTAGTTCTCTCGGGAGGCCAAGCAGCTGGTGGTCACAACGTTATCTGTGGTATCTACGACTTCGTCAAGAAGGTATGTATGCTTTATCTCTTCTGGCAAGAAGTTCCTCATACTATCTCGCCACCAAGCCTGCTCTCAGTTGTTGGTCAGCCGTGTTCTAATACCAGCATCTCCCCGGTACTGAACGGAAACCAGCTAGCTGTGTATGTCTAGACATGGCGTCGTTGTGATCCGCGTGAACGAAAATGTCAACTGGTGCCACTTCGTTCTACGTGTTCTCCCGGAGACATTCATAAATTTCGTCATTTGCTGTAAGTCTTTCATGCATCACATAAGCTCCGTCAGCCCCCCCAAACTCCAACAGCTCTACTGATCAACTACACGGTCGAAGCAAGTATCTTCTATGACTTAGTTTTTCTGTATTACCGAAGTATCCAACTCCAGAGATAGCAGTCAGCTCTGTCATCCTCACGAAAGGAGACAGAGAGGGAAGCACCGTATGTCTTTATGTGACCAACTTCGGAGGAAAGGAAGAGAGTGAACATGTACAGAAGAGAGGGTGATAAACGACATTATCGTGAGTGCTGCATGCATTGTTTTGCACTTAATTCTCAGGTTAACCCGGAAAGTGTGGTGTATGGATTCCTTGGAGGTCCCCATGGTGTCTACAGTCACGAGTACCGCGAGCTAACTCAGGAGACGATCGATCATTATCGTAATATGGGAGGGTTTGACATGATCCGAAGTGGACGTCACAAGATCGAGACAGATGAACAAAAACAGCAAAGTCTTGAAATCTGCGAGAAACTTAACCTGAATGGTCTGGTGGTTATTGGCGGGGATGATTCAAACACGAATGCAGCTATCTTGGCGGAATACTTCAAGGTAAGCATAAGTCTATATACATATACATACATCGTCATCGCTCTCAATGCTTTATCAGCGTCGCCATGTCAAGACGATCTGTAGCTTGGTCAAGGTATATTCTTAGTTACCTCGGTATATGTCTATTACATGCACAGTTGTGTGTACGTGTGTGTGTCGATCTTCATCGAAGTTGCAATAGACTCGTGGCGATTTGACTTCGATGGAAGGTCGGGACAACCAGTGTTCAAGAAGGAAGACCTCCAGGTCTTCTGTTGAGTGCTCATGGAGCATCGGCGGCCACGCTATTTCTGAATTGAAGGTGCTTGCTCTTCATCTCGCGACTCATGCATTCATAGCCCGTCCTGCGTCTCTCTTCGCTTCGTTTTCAAGTTCGTCATCTTCATATGCCTGGCTTCGGGCATCTCTCCTGAGATGCAGCAGTTGTGTTGACACCTACACAATAGGTGGTCCAATACGTACATACGGAGATATCTATCCATACATATATGTTACAGACAAGCTACTAATATATGCGTATATACGTTTCTTTTCGCGTGTCTCAGCTTGATTACTTTAGAGTGTGACCTTTTTTTTTCGCTTGCCTGCGGATTGTGTTGGGTTGTTCTATGGTCTAACTTGCTGCTGCTCTTTCTTTCTTGGTGTGGTTGTGCTCGTAGTCCAAGGGAAGCTCGACGTGCGTCATCGGTTGCCCTAAGACAATCGATGGTGACTTGAAGAATCGATTTGTTGAGATCTCCTTCGGATTTGACACCGCATGCAAAACATACAGCCAAGCTATTGGAAATCTGATGAAAGATGCGATGACCGGGGGTAAGCGTCTCCATTCTATGGCTTCCGCGTAGCGTTTGCCTGCAAACTTGTCCAGAGCTGTCTCTTTACTTGTCTTCCTGTTGGCTCTCGAGTACAAGAGAAGAGGAGAGGAGCTCATTGAAAGTTGTTCCGGAGTTCTTGGTTGTTTCGCTATCCACTGCTTCATACCGTGGTATCGCGCGCTCTTCCCTACCTCTGCAGTGAAGATTCATGAAGGTGTATGTATGTAAATATATGCGGCACCATTCAGTGTCAGTGCACAGTCTGGAGAGCACACATCCTCCTCGTCTCTTCCAATAGTACACCTAACTTTATCACTCTACAATGTCTCAAAACGACTCCTAGTGTAGATGCTTTCTTCTGTTTCTTTCAGGTCGCACATACCACTTCGTTCGACTTATGGGTCGTAGCGCGTCGCTTATTACCCTTGAGTGTGCCATGCAGACACACCCGAACTACACGTTCATTGGTAAGACACAAGCCATACAGGCGCGCGCCGGCTGTCTTGTTTGGTTCCTGTCGTCGGGGACATATTGAGCACGTGCCGTTCCATGAAGAGGTTTAGATAGAATATCACACCGTGATGGAACGCCACGGCGCTTTTGCCGTCCCAAAAACGAAGCAAGTCCAGGGGCGAAAGATGTAGCGGGCAGATTTGAGGAGGGTCCTGGCTTCTTTTTCACTCTTTCGTAGGGGGAGGTTTCTTTGAAAAAGAGGTGCATTCGGTCTCCCTCTTTTGTTTTCGAGTGCTAGTTTTGTGCTTTCTGTCATCGGATACTTCCCAAAGGTTTACTCCTTGTGAATCGGAAGAAGGACGATCTATTTGGCGGTTTGTTACCTACGGACAGACACAGGTGTCTAGGGGGTAGAATACATACGTATGTATATACATGTATGCATCTATCTATATAAACAGTATATATATGTATACTGCATTTCAACCGCGTAGTGTCTTTCCCGTCTCGTCCATTCAGGCGAGGAAGTGTTGGCTGAGAAGCAGTCGCTCCATCAGCTAGTTGAGTCTCTGGCTAACCTTGTGGAAGCTCGTCATGAGCAGAATAAGCACTTTGGAGTTGTCCTGCTTCCTGAAGGCCTTATTGAGTTTATTCCTGAGGTGAGTGTTGCGTACGTCCTCAGTAAGCAGGGTAGACAGCGAAGGCTGAAGACTTTGGTCGATGTATTCTTTGACTCACTGAGACGGTAGCTGTAGATGAATGAGGGCATTGCTGTACGTTGGGAGCATAGACACATGAATGAATACGTCATCCAGTATACAGTAGCCTCGAAGTGTTTGCTTGCTTCCGGAGAACGAAGAGTACAAACGTTTACATCTAGACGTAGTGCGTGTAAGTGCGGGAATGGAGGGCGGAGGGGTTACGGGGTTTTGCTGTATAGATCTTCCCCAGAAAAGAGAAGTCGACCGGAATAGGCATTCGGTGTAAGAGTCGGGTGTCTGTTGAGGAGGCGCTTCACTAGACGTGAACAACAGTTCAAATCTGTGTGTTTGGCAGATAGTTCTGTGAGTGTGGGGAAGACATTCCTCGATTGTTACGCTAGCCTCATTTCTTCGGAGATCTTGATGGAGAGAATAGAGACCTTTCATTTATCTGCATGTTTCTGGTGGGATTCTTTTCTTGTCAGGTGGGGGTGTTGATCAGTGAAATCAACAACATCGTTGCAGCTGGAGAGTTTGATGTGTCGAAGCTCTCTAAAGAAAGCCGTTCAGTCTTTGAGGAGCTTCCTGAACACACCCGCCAGCAACTTCTTCTTGATCGTGATCCTCATGGAAATGTCCAGGTTCGTCCACCCTACATCATCGGCTTGTAGACCAATTCACGCATGTACGTCGATCGGATGTATTCGACATGTGCATTGATAGTATATAGTGATAAGCATCTTCGACAGTCTATGGGTGGTTGGTTGAATGGAAGTTTCTTTTATGATTGTATGCGTGCCGTGACTTGGATAGGCTCTTGAGAGAAGACATACAGTTCTGTAGGTGATGGGTGATTCTCCAATGCGGAAAGCGTATCTGTATTAAGACGTCATAGTCGCAGTAGATATCGCCGTGCGCGCATTCTCAGACCTCGGGCGTGCCAGTCAGGGCTCCTGCGGTGTGAAGGAGGTTTCCTACCTTGTGGGTGATACGGCTATATGGGAAGTCGACAGGAGGCTCACCACGTAATGCTGTCCGAAGAAGTGAACACACGGAGTGAGAGGCTTGAGGCAGTGCGAGCTTACTCTTTTTCTGCGAAAGGTCGAAGGATGTAGGTGGCGTACTGAGGACTTTCAGACGGGAACGCTGAAAGGCATATGGATACGGTGGCCGTGGTGTTGTGTGATTTTCACGTCGTTTCTCAGGTCGCTATGATCCACACGGAGAAGCTGTTGATGCAGATGACTGAGGCCGAGCTCGTCAAGCGTGGATTCAAGGGAAGCTTCCATGCGCAGTCCCATTACCTTGGCTATGAGGGTCGTAGCGGCTTTCCTTCGGACTTCGATGCGACGTATTGCTATGGTCTTGGAAATGTGGCAGGAGCTCTCATTCAGAATAAGGTCAGTTGGATCAGAGTGCACGCACATGCACAAGGGAGGGGGTGTTTCTTTCTTCGGGCACTAACCCCTCTACCAAAGCCCATTCGCTCACTTAGGTTTTGGCCGTACTTTCACGTGTCTGTGTATAGGCATGTCTGAGGTGTTACATAGAGCGTACGCTTTCGGCAGCAGCGAGGGTTATCGGCAGTAGCTTCTGCGTTTCGTTTGCACGGAGGGATGTGTGGAAGATTCCCGTTGTAGTACGATGTATGGCGTCTGTACGGAGGGAGAGGGGGGCCGGAGGCGAATTTTATTCTTCGCATTCATATGCTCCACGCCTGAGCGACGTGAGGATTAACTAATAATGATGGTGGTAGTACGAGCGTGCTTTCCAGGCGGTAGATACGTGGCATCTTCTCAAGAAGGCCGTCCATATACCGTTCGTGTTCCTTAAAATACGCAAGGCGAAGCGAGTGAATGCAACTGACTTCATCGAATTCATCTAAGGGGACCACCTATGCATGCACTCAGACCTGCGTTGCGAGGTCGTCTCAGCTCGGAGTACCCGCAGAGGCAGTGATGTGTGTGGTTCGGCAGCCCAATTCTCCTTACACATATGGTGGCGCTTGAACTCGGCGCCTGACTTGCGTACGTGTCTCGGTTCTTCCGAAACATCTACCTACACAGGTCACCGCCTGCATGGCAGTCCTGAAGGACATGAGCTCCTCCTCTAACCCGGCGGACTGGAAAGCAGCGGGTGTTCCTCTGACGAAGATGATGAACCTGGAGACTCGTAAGGGCAAGGCGAACGTCCCGGTTATCAAGAAGTTCCTTGTCGATATCGAGCGACCCATGTTCAAGGCTTTTGCTGAGGTAAAAACACACACATAAACTCCTCTAGCATGTGAGCTGCACTGCCGATGCTTATCTATTTGCAGGGGCGCATCGACCTGGGAACTAGCACTAAGAGTGGACAGGCCCAAGAAACTTCACCTTGCCGGCAAGGGATTGTTTGAAACGCGAGATCGTGGTACATGTCCGTGCATAGTTTTCAGTCTGTCTTTGGGTTACTCTTGCGTGTCATCACTGTATGGATGTGAACGTATCTGCCTCTACACGTGGGTTTCGGCTTGAAGTGAGGGATCGACGCTGATGCTGTGAGGTTTCCGCGGGTACATAAGGAACTTCGCCTACACTTTGGTCGGTCTCAGTCGAGTGTTCGAGCCTTTTGCTTTCTCCCATGCTTCTTCAGGTTCGCGATATGTGGAGGCTGTCGGACTGCTACCAGATCCCGGGCCCCATGCAGCTGAACACACCCACTCCCATTCTGCCTTTCACGCTCACAGGTGCTCCTTCGTCATCTACACTGAAGGCATCAAGCGCTACCGGAGGATTCGCGCGTGAGCGTGCAGAGGTTGAACCTGTGATTCCTGCGGTGCTTCACTCCAGCAAAGACACCATCGGTCTTCACATTGAGAATCCTGCATCCTCTTCTCACCCATCTCTGAGCAACTGGAAGTCTCACATCGGCGGACTCTTCCCCCTCGTCAGCGCAGAGGGCGGGGAGTTCTTGGGTGGTGTATGCACCCTGCGCAAAGTCAAGACAAAGGAGAAACCTAAGGTTGGTGTGGTACTCCTCGGAAATGAGAGGCCAGGCACCTCCAATGTACTCTATGGTCTGGTACAGCGTGTCTGTACACATGCTGGCGGCAAGGTCGTTGGGTTCAAGGGAGCTAAAGGTCTCCTTCACAAGGATTATGTAACTGTCTCGGAAAAGGATGCTGCGGCTGGCAAGAATCAACCTGCCTTTGCCATGCTCGGCAGGACCGAAATGGAAGAGCTCGAACTGGGAACCGAAGTAAGAATAGAGTGTTACCGGGCATTGCATGCTGTCTCGACACTTCCAGACTATCCTGTCGTGTCAGCGCGCTCTGTCGTAGGAAAGCAGTACTTTGTAATCATCTTCAGATCAATGGTGGACTACAGATACAGAGAAAAAGAATCACTTGTTCCGCGTTGTACTCATCGACTCCAGTATAAGTCTTATTTGAAATAGCGTCGGTACGGGGTAGGAGTTCAGTGTATACGTAGGTCCACCTGACACGA
The DNA here is from genome assembly GCF_002600585.1 of Cystoisospora suis. Classification (NCBI taxonomy): domain Eukaryota; phylum Apicomplexa; class Conoidasida; order Eucoccidiorida; family Sarcocystidae; genus Cystoisospora; species Cystoisospora suis. Next base: position 64,175 of record NW_027153018.1, read on the forward strand.
AATTGGTTTGCGGTGGCCGTGTTTATAGCGAATCTGTCTGTACTGCTCAGCAATCGTCTTCATTCGTTTCGGCAGCCTACATTGTCGAGGTGTGGTACTCTCTCTTGCATAGTGTGCTGGTGGCGTCTTCCTCTTCTCCGGTTTGCAGCAAGGCCTACGGACCGCAGCAGCTACAATCAAAGAGGTCGGGCTGAACGCCCTTGTGGTGATTGGATGGACTTACTTGCACGCCTCTGTGCTGTCTGAACTCCTGGCAAGCCAGAATGTGCCTGCACGCGTCGTTAGCGTCGAAGCTAGTGGAGACTGCGGTGATTTCCCCCCTCATGGAGCTTTGAAAGTCTTGAAAGAACTCTCCGGAAAGAATGTCATCACCGGCGATGCCAGCGGAAGTATGTACCCCTCTCCAGCTGTACACCTGCTCGATTGCCCTACAAAACTGTAGCTTGCAGGCTGAGAACCTGATCTGCTATTTTCAGCCCTGGAGCGTGTGTAGCGTCGCAGCTCTCCGTGGACAGTCTCAGTCCACATACGTCCCCTCCACATGCGTTCCATACTGTGTGGAAAAACGCCGCTTGGTTTGTGCGTGCCTGTGCCCCATGCTGAAAGGGAGAACAAAGCCACTGATGTGCACTCGTGAATGTATGCGAAATGGACGTGTTCCTCCGTATTTCATTGTTGTATATCTGTTAAGCTGGATCTTGGTCGATGCTCGGACCACGATCTATAAAATGGTCAGCAGAGGCTCGCCGTCTTCGTCTCATCATATATCAGCAGGCTTTAGGTACATGTATTCAGCTTGTTAAGGGGTTCTCATACGGCGCTTGGATACATGTGAGGACTTCGTACCTCAGCGCCCTAATCTGTGGGTGTCGATTTCGGTGTCTCTTTGTATTGCGGCCTGCAGGATGCGGTTGCCCAGCTGTCGGCACGAAGCTGATGGCCCTGAGTGGATGCGAGGCTCTTGGCTTCGATACTGAGACAAAGGTTGCTTCTGAGATGACTGGTGAGTGAGAGGAAAGATGGATAGATACAGTGACAAGCATCCACACTTCCCTGGGAGAGCCGTTCAGGTTGACCAACAAGAACAGACGCTATTGCATCAAATCTCTCTCTTTCCCGCTCCACTGTATACACGAGTCCGGTTTCCACCATGGTTAAACCCGTTCACATTGTGGGATGACAGTCATCCTAGTATTTTGGGTGAGGATTTCACGTGCGCTTGTATCTGTCGACATTTGTTCATAAATCCTGTCTATTCCTCTTTTCTTTCAGCTAATCTCTTAACAGACAGCAACAGCGCAGCTAAATACTTCTACTTCTGCCAGGTTTCTGGAGGTCTTGAAGCTGAATGCGAAGTTGGTCTTCAGACACACCCTAACGTTGTCGTCTCTACTCGAAAGTTCAAGGACGAGCCATTCAGCAAGGTCGTCACGGTAAGAAGTCTTTTCGTCCCAGGCGCTGTACGCGACACTTTTACACATTTTTCATCTTCGTCTTGCATACGAGGATGCAGAGGAATTTTCCGCTGTAGTCGTTTCTGCTTTCCTTTTTTTTGGCATCGCGCAAGACCTAACCGCGAAAGTCTGACGACGATGATGGGAAAGTGCTTGGTTGTCGCTGCATAGAGGTTCCACTCTTGCGTGTCGTGCGCACGTCTTCAGGACACGCAGGCCGGCTACCTTGTTGCGGAATAGGTCGCCTGCACAGCAGCTAATGAAACGTACAAAGACCAAACATGTGTCATGTGAGACACCATAAACATATATATGAATATTTTCCGACCGAACATATATTCTTACTTAGACGTAGGTTCTGGTGGCTCGGCTGAGAAATATGTATGTACATTCATGAGACTTCTTTTTATGGTCCTCTATCCAGGTAGTGAACTGATATACTGGGGGACAGATGGAGTGGTGTGCGATGGTGTCTGTCATGCTAGGCTGTCGCGTCTGTCCAAGGGCAGCTGTCTATCTCTACAGGTTGCTGTAGGTTTCCTAAACACGTATGTGTGTAGGTGCATTGAGCTCTGTGGTGTCTTTCTTTTCTGTTCTGTCCAGTTCGTGGCTGATGCCGTAAAACAACGCGCAGACGCCAAGAAGAACTTCGGTGTCACTGTCATCAACGAGAATTTCTTCTCTCTTCACAAGGAGGTTAGTCTCCGATTTCCTTCTGCCTTCTTGAAGGGTTCTTTCTTGTGTCGACGTCCAGAGTGGCATGTTGCTCTATGGTTTCATCCTTCTAGAGAATGGTTATGCGTCGCTTTCCGTACGTAGCTGCAGATGACTCACGCTTTGTGGGAGAGCGGATCGTACCTTCTCGAGCCTATCCTGGATCAGTTGCTCAAAGTCTTTGTATGTGAAGATATCGTACCGCTGAGAGGAAGGAACCAAAGATTTCTCTGATTCCATCTCCCCACTCCTAAGCTATCTCGGAGGAAGTGACAGGATGTTCTAGTGCCTACCTTCTTTCTTGTTCGTAGGTAGTGATCGATGAACTGACGACTTGGTGTAATGATCGGTTTATCCGTCCCTCCCATTTTTGTTTACATATGAGGTGCCCAAGTAGACTCATTCCTCTTTGTTGAGCTTCAGTTTGTTTTGACTTCTCTGTGTGTGTATGTGTTTAGCTAAGGCGTCTCGCCCTCGAGATTCATCTGCATTGCTTGTCACATCATACCGCCAGACTTACAGGAAGCTCCTCATCTGAGCTGGAAACGGAAGAATTCTCTAAGGTTCGCGCAGCTCTGTCAGAGGGATCAGGAAGTCTTATGGATTCCTTCCCTGTGGCCTTCCAGCATCGTCTTATCCGAGCTGTCCGAACTCACAAGTTCCCCAAGGCCGTTATGAGGTTCCCTACACATGAGCTCCTTGCTGCGATGGTAAGTCGTCACCGCAGTAGGGAATAGCTAGAAAGGACGACAGTGACGTTGCTTGCGTCGCCACACCCGGTATACGAGGCAAGTGTAGGGGTCAGGAAGCCCACTTGTGTCGGCTGCTGGTTCATAGATTTATAGAGGAAAGTGAGATGAGTATGCATATACGCAGCAGGACGCGTCTGTTTCTAGGTAACCTTTCCGGTTCTCGTTCTGATGTTTGGTAGACAGCATATCAGATTTCAAGGAGTGATTTGGTTCTAGGTGTGGCGTCAAGACCTGGACGACGCGAGTATTAACGGTGCTCATTTGTTGAGGGCGTATGCAGCAAGTACAGATGATTTCTTCCTCCTGCGTAATCAGTGTGATCTTGTGGACGACGCAAGCAAGATACAAAGGCAGCAGAAAAGCTAGTAGTAGCGCCACCCCAAACATATATGATCTGCTAGGAGAGAGGACGAATAGGTGATTTGTCTCTTCGGCATATGGTTTCATGACAGCGTGGTGGAACAGCGGATCTTTGACGAAGCTGGCCTCGAACAAGTATATGTCTCTTCTTGCTTTTCACGTTTACAATTCTCCAGAGTGTGCACCGCCAGCCTTACGTGTGTGAAGGTTATTTGTTGATTTGCATAAGAGGTTCTTCTGTCGATCGCCTGAGAGGTGAAGACAGCTCGGTGGTTCAGGAGCGTGCATCAACCTTTGTGTGTGTGTGCGTGTGTGTGTGTGCGTAAATTTTTGTAGGTCGCCGCTCACTTGAAGAAGGAAAAGGGAGAAGGCAAATTCTCGGGCAGCTTCTCACCAGTGTGTTTCGAGTTCAGTGCTTCTGTAAGTTCCCCGAGATTCAGTTGCTGAGGCTTTTTCGTGCATTCGCGCAAGTTTCTGGTGTGTATGTTACTGTTTTACGCTGTGCTGGTCTGAACACAAGATGAGCGCAGTATTGACAGTGCTGGCAATAGTCAGGCAGCCTTGAAGCCTGTTGCTTTCCCTAGTGACTCAGTAGCCATGTAGCTGAGGCAGCAGAGAACGAAATTACCGCTTCCAGTCTTACTTCGCTGCGTGCGGGATAGGCTTGCTAGCTGTTTCTGTTCCGTTTCACGCCCTCGACATTCCCAGTAACAATGAGGCGGTTGTCTGTCCCGCATGTAAATAGTCAGTCAGTCATTATGACCCACGGAGTTCTAAGATGGGCGTACGCGTGACGAGCATGTACGGTCTTCTAAGGACCTCTCCAGAGGATGGTCACGACAATTAAGTCGTAACTTGCCGATACTGACACGCAACTCCTCACGTCTTTTGTTTTTCGTTCACTGAGACGGGCCACGGGATTTCGCGCTCGTGTTCCTTTGCAGAAAGTGTTGAGTCTCGGACAGCCTCCCGGCTGGACCTCGCCAATAATCTCTGGCGGCGTTTCACAGTAGACATGGTCTCGCGCGCTGTGAGCTACATCGCTATCCTGGTCCGTGCTGTATCACGCGAAGTGGCGAAGGTTGGTGTTATTGGGGTTGTTTTCAGTTACTTGCACGTTTGTCGTCTTTGTCCCTGTATGTACAGCTGAGCGCTTCGTATCCATCATACTACGATTGTAGTTTGGGAGCGGCCCTTGGTCAGTTTGCTGGTCTCTGCACGATCTCCCACTCGCTACCTACTCACGCAGTCCACGTGAGCGTCTCCAACCCAACGTGCTCTCCTTCGCAGTGGGAGCCTCTAGTCATGCCAACCGCATCCTTGGCAGCACAAGCTCACTGCTTGGGGTTCTCCGACAGTCCAGCCGCATCACCCCAAGACCAAGGAGAGGGCGCCCCATTGTACCTTGGGGTCGTCTCATCTCAAGAGGGCGAGTCGCTTTTCTGTCTAAGCAGCGGGTGCTGCAGTGATTCCGGCAAATGCGGCACAACGTCAGTTAGCCAGCTTGTCGACGAGGGCATGCAGTCAGGCAAAGGCGACTGGATCTCGGCGGAGAAATACTGCAACCCAGGGCCTCTCCAGTTTGCTGATTCGGGAAAGAACTACTACTATTCTCGCACTCTCTGGGAAGCCTCAAAGGGAGCTATGAAGAGTCAGATCTCTGTCGGTGGAGAGGGTGCGTGCTGCCGAGATCAGTGAGACAGCACGATTGAGACATTTGAAGCAACAAACTGGCGATTCGCTCTTGAAGGGGGAGCGTTGGCGTGGTATTGTGTGAACAGAATTGGTTTGTCCGTGGAAGACGTAGAACGGGGCTGTTCCTCAAAGAACAGTGTAAAGTGACTCGCTCCCGTTGATGCCGAAGGCGACGCCCTGTGTCTCATTCGTAGACGGCAGCAGTTGTCAGCTAAGAAAGGAGAAGGTAGGAAAGTCATAGCCGGAGAGTGTTGGGTGTATATGAGGAGGCGGGAACGACAAGGGGTACTAATTTACCGGAGTTGGGGTGCTGGACCCGAGCAGGCTCATAGAGAGTGGCTGGCCGAGTCGGTTGTTCTTTATGGACCAAGGATGAATAGTCGCAAACAGTCCGAGCAAGCGGCAGGACGGATCCAATGGTGCCGCTTTTCGGCGCACTAGCTTGTATTCACCGTTTTGGTGGCACTGGATTCTCGGGGGGGTTTATCCTGTAACCTCGGGAACATATCTATTCCGAAGTTCATGTGCAATAGGCAGTTGCGACTTAGTAATGTATTTATTGGCCGTGTAATAGGCTAGCGTTCACGTGTTGTCGATGGCGGCTTGCCGTCGCGCCCCTAAGGACTGGAAGACAGTGGTGTAAATTGTCGGTCATGCTTTAGTGGAGGATGTCCGCATGTCGGGTACATGACTACGTACATGCGTACATGTGCCGCTGGAAGCGACCTTACTCCCAGTAGCAATCTGTCTTGACAGTAAAGCCAGGGCGATCCGCGCGGGCGACGTCCATGACATTTGACCCTCTTTTTGTGTAGGTGAAGAGTAGGTCTATTTCCGATGATTGTGCAAGCGTGCCTGCGCATGGTAAAGCAGAATAAATGCGCAATCTAGTCAAGACAAGTGGTTGAATCACGTGTATACGCAAAGTGGAGCTGCAGCTACAGCCGTTTCAACAGAAACCGCTACTGCGGGCACCAGTGGTGAAACGCGGGCGATGTTAGGTCTGTTCGCTTGTGTTGAAACTTCCTTCTGTTAGAATGGATCTCGTATGCGCGAACGCGCTACATTACCAGCCGGCCACGGCCAGATAGGGCTCGCCCGCAGACGGAAAGCTCGTTTGTTTTGCTCGCGGAAGCGAGGATGCCCCGGTCATGAAAAAGAACTGCTTGATCGTTCAGTCTTGACTTCGCACGACTGTGGTCACCTCTTCAGTCTGCATTCTCGCACCCGCACGCGTGAGTCATGGGTTGCACGGAGTAGGCCACGGCGCACCACAGTTACCTACCACACCCCACAGTACTTGAGTCGTGGTCCACGTGCACGGAAGCGAATGTCCGAGTTCAAAGGAGCACCCCCCGACAGGGCCGCATAAACAACGATACTACAGTTTCGCGCAGCATTGTCAGAATCGCGTCTCTGGTGAGGTAGGCTCGAGGCGTTTGCGGTGTGTGTACAAGCTAACGGACCAGAAAGGAGGCACCAGGGAAACCAGCAGCAAATTCGATGTTTTAAGATTCAGCTACGTCGTGTCGGAACGGCTCATCGTAGTTGAATCTCCTTCGGCCGTGGGTACTAAGATGTGTTTTCTCACGCTTCAGCGAAACAGCTAGTGAATAGTAGAATCCAGTTTAGGGTTGCTCATCTACCAGCCGCCAATCCCCGGTGCTGTCGAAGACAAAACAGCAGCAAGGTTGTGTTTACCCTCCAGAAAAGATCCCGAGCCCGCTGTGCGGCCCTCTAATTTGCAGGATTACACTTTTTCATCCAGGTTGACATCGGGCGGACGGGTCCCATGGCGTTCGAATACGAACACCGGAAGTAGCGCAGCATATAGAACTGACAGATTCTTCCAGCTGCTTTTCTCTGGTCAACGCGGAGTATGTGGTGTAACAGTGTGGACGCAAAATGGTTTCGATCATCTTCATGGCAAAACGAAACACAGGAACAGACCTGTTCGCCGCAAGATCACAGCGAGGGTCGGCGTTGATTCGACAGCACACCGAATTCGGGACACGAGCAAAAGTCTAACACTTACACACTGAAAGACCCGAAGCTTACTGCGGCACGAAAAAGGAAATAACCGCGCACTTGCTCCAGTATCTTGGCCGAAAAAGTAAGAGCCACCGTCCCGCTTGCGAGCCGCATGACAAGGGTCAATGCCGTAACTTCTCCCCCGTCTCCCCGCTCTTACAATGAGATACTACCGACCTTGGTCTCGCGGAAATCAACCAGGCATTCAGATTTTCCTCATTGCCAAAATTACGCATGCGGGACAGAAAAACAGAACGTCATTTTTCAACCACAAGGAACTCTACCTCAGACTGCAGGACATCAAGAAGGTCCTTTCAGCCGATCCAACTCTGGCAAGACCGGGTGCGCCCTCCATGCACATCTAAACACGACTCCGACTACTACTACCAGTTCTTGAGTCTCTCGGACGAAGCGGTCCGCAAAACGCTGGAAGCGCTGTTGTCACCGGACAGGGCACACTTACACACTGAGGTGACCAAAGTGCAACACCATTGAAGAGCACTGTTCGGGCATGAACAAGGAGGGAACGCCGATCTCGAAAAATACTCCTACCGAACACCTGTCTGTGCTTCCTTGTCACAACTCTACCGGGGCGTCTCTTTGTTTGCTAAAGCGCCCGTTTACATGCACCTCAGAATACAGCCGGCAGCCCGGAGATACATACGTTGCTCCGACATTGCGGAGCCTACCGAATACTTTTTGACAAAAACTCCGATACGCCATTCGCATCGCGCCAAGAAGAATATCAGAGAAGATATTTCTCTTCCTTTGGATCGTGAGTGCATACTACTTCGTGGGAGTGCACCGTACCGACACTATTCCACGCACAATCACAAGCCTTGGAGAGACACTCCACAACAATGTAAAGGCCGCAAAAAGCACACAAACGATTCAAACGTGCTGCCAGGAGCTGATCGACAAAAATAGCGTCTTCTATCTCAGGCTTGGTCGACGGAAGTAATGCACGCCACTGCTTAGCGGGACCCCACAGACGAGACACAGAAGCGTCCACCTCCGCGGATAGACAAGTGAACTGAGCGTGCCGATGGCTCGGCTGTCCTTGCAACACCGTCTAGCCCCTCAACGATACACACGCTCGCTGCTTCAAGCGCAGGAGCGCCGGTGCACCTGGAAGCTCGTAGCCGACCGACACGATCCAAGCCTGGAGCACCCTGAGCGAAGCTCACTTCAGACATACTAGCGTGCAGACGCACACGAAGAGAGAGAGTGTCTGTTATCTGCTTTGTTTACAAAGAGACGGGAAACCCTTGCCTCATCATCTAGGCCTTCTGCCAAAAAAAAGTCGGGCTTACCCGCTTTCATGCAGGAGAGTGTCTTACGTAACGCAATATATCAGAGCCTCGACAGCTGATCAGCCTACTCAGGGATATCACGGAGTTCTTCTGTCACCGCGAAGATCCGCACACCGAAAGCTAAGTGGAGCGAAGCCACGCCCACGGTCCGTGTTCTTGTACGCTTGTCTACTTACACATGTTGCCACGGGTATCCGTGTGTTGCTGGTGCAATTACCGATGTAATCAATGAAACATGAACTGCGGCTATACTTCAAGAGAAGGATAATAGCTTACACTACACTCACACAATTCTTACACGACACCCATGGAGGTGAACACCTGGCAGTTGTTACCTTGAGGATTCGATGCCTGTCTACACGCAATCCCCTGCTGCCACAAAGCATTTGTCACGTGCCGTCTACCCAGGCCCCTTCTACTACCCACACACGAAAACCCAGTGCGGTCCTTGAGAGTCCCCTCTGAGAACAAAGCTTCCGCTGGCACTAAACTTCAGAGCTGCCGTACTAGGTTGTCCGCTTTCCTCAGTATCCTCTGCCCTTCCCACCCACGTCCCTTGATCGTCAGTCCGGAGGGAAGCAGCCGGCACTCCTCAGGCCATATTACGTGAATTCATTATTGAAACAAGATTCAATGGACCAAGGAGTGCCCGCTGCTTCCCTCCGGACTGACGACCGAAGGGCACCTGTGTACTGGAAAACGGCACCCTGTATACACACCGGCAGACTAGCGCTCGTCCCAGCGGAACCTTAAGAAGCTAGAACGAAGTCGTGAGTATCAATCAGTCTCAGCTGATCACGCATTTAGTGCGGACTATCACATCGAGTGGCTTAGCCAGGTACTGGAGGCCCTTCCATTGTAGAAGCCAGTGAGCTTCGCGGCTCTCCGAGTTCGCGACCTCGAGTGAGGCTCCCTCCCAGTTTCCCCTATTTGAACCCTTGTCCCCGGGTTTTCCTCTTTTCTTCGCAAACCAAACGGTCCCTGACAACTCACCACACCGTGAAAAAGCCTTCCTTCGGTTTGTATGGCTTGCAACTACGTACTCAAAGGAAGCAAAAACTGCACCCTGAAAACCCCGCCTGATCCGGAGTGGATCAAGAAACCTCACAGTTAGTTAGTCTCCCTTCACAACAGACACGAGATGTTGTACAAAAAGTAAAGGAGAAACCGCGCAAGTAAACATACAGGAACTGTCAGCGACTTGTCCTAGCCTCTTTCTGAAAACAGCCATCGTACCGTCTTATTCCTTGGCAACAAGACCGTCCCTTATGACGTAACTACACTGCTTCACTCAACAGTCGTTTTTCGCGTTTTTTCCCCCAAGGTGTTCTCTGGATTCTAGACGAAGCAGTTTTCGCCTTCTTTGTCGCTTCCTTAGTAGACTGCGTTTCAGACTTGACTTCCGAGGTGATGACGCAATCCTTCTTCTGCGCGAGCATCTGCCTGGGCGGAATGTGTATGAACGCAAGCCCACCCTTTTTTAAGATTTGTTTCAGAAGTGAACCCGGAGATCTTTCAGGTGCTGAAAGATACGCAGGCATACTACCATCTGCCGTGACGGAGGGATGTTGCAAGTGCTTGTTGTCTTGTAGTAAAAAGCACGAATTCTGATCTGTCCAATACAGGGATACACTTCCTACTTTCTTCTCGTAGTACTGCCACAGCTGAAGAAACAGAAAAACAGTTGAGATACACCACCCAGGCGCTTGTCAACCGGCCATCCCGTTCTCTCTACTCCAGCTCACACCCTCAGAACTTGACCCCTGGGGAGATGAAGACGCGCCGTACAGTGGAGGAGACAGGCGAACAGAGACACACCAGTACGTTTGAGTGGAGTTGCATGTGACGCGCTTCCCTGCCTCTACTATTCCGAGCGGACGTGCTTTCAATTAGCTGCGGGAGAACCAAGATCAATACCCTGAGGAAATTGTCTCTTTGGCGTTCTGGACCGCTTCCTCTGTCAATACATGCAATCTGCTTGCGCTTCGTTGAGGCTACTTGAGACATCTCCGGTTAGAAGAGTTCGTCGGTCAAACCAGCTCCTAGGTAGCGTTGGTGCCTTCCGTGAGGCGCCCAACCGTTCACGTACACGCTAATACGTACAAATTGGCCTCTTTCGTGATGTCGGCGACCACTGGCGCTCATGCTACACCAAGAATGCATCCTATCCTGGTTCCTCCAAAGTACACGCCGCGATTGGTAGTCTGTGTTTCCAGGCCTTGAGTGGCCCATCTCTGTGTATCGAACGGCTTCTGAATAGCCGGCCTCATGCAAAATATCAGCTCTGGTCATCGATATACGTGGGATCGTACATCTTCATAAAACACCGCCGTGAGAAATGAGGCTTCTAGTCCGGCCGTCATAGTAGGTGAAAAGAGACGTTCACTGAAGACTCTTTGCAAAGGTGGGCAACAGTCTCACAGAGCGCACGAGCGAAAGAAAGAAAGCCATACCTCATACCAGTACGCGAGAAATTGATAGGGCTTGTAAGGTAAGAATCTCTTTCGTGCCAGCTCATGAACTTCGCGTACAGTCTTCCGTTTAATCCCGTGAACTTCTTCCATGTGTCTGAAAGAAAAGTCAGAGATCACAGTACGACGTGGAAGGGCATAAACCATTTCCAACCGACGACCCCACGAGACGAGGGTCCCCAAAGCAGGCTAACATCATCCGATGACTTTCTATCTGTTCTCACTCTCCACCGGCACCCATGAAGATTCTCTTCCCTGCTCCAACCTCCTACACGTCATACACGATCTAATCTATAGGCGCAGACTCATCACCAGATGGCTGGCTGGGCGGGAAGAGACAGAAAGACAGTTCTCTTAGCCTTCGCCTCTCTTCTTTTCTTCACCTTTCCTTACCTGATAGTCTCAGAGTCATAAGCATCGACCTCAGTGAATCCCAACAACTGGAGAACATTCTGCGCCGCGAACGGCCCTATACCATGAATCGCTAGAAGACGCTTCATGAGCACATCCCTTAGTCTCTCTCTTTCCATATCCTCTCCTTCGATCCCTCCTGCTGCACGTTGCTGAACTGTTGCCTGCTGCGTCCTTGCAGATCGACTCGGCCGCGACGTTGCACCAGTCGCAGGAGTTTCCCCGTCGTTAAGAGAAGTCGGCGAAGGAGACAAGGCACTAGACAGCGGAGACTGCTTCGCAGTCAGACTGTTCATTTCGAGCTCTGAGTCAAGTAAACGCTCAGAAGAAAGATTTGGCCGTGTAAGAGGAGGGGGAGGTCCAACGTCAAGTTGGCGAAGATCAAGAGAACCATCTACAATCCTGTGCGCGAGTCTGCAGAAATAGAGACACGCATCTGTGGGACTACCGAAGTCAAAAAGACGAGCTATAGCAGAAACGTACACACAGTCCCACCTCCACGAGAGTACGAGGTTTCTGCGCCAAGGAGTATAACAGACCCTTCACACTCCATGACTGATACGCGAAGAAGCGACGATGAGAGGTAAACACGGGATTCAGTCGCTTTAGTGAACCGAGCTATTTCGTGGTTCCCGCTGTAGATGGACCCATGCCACCAAGTAAGACGTCCTGGAGCTTCGGGCGTGAAAGATTTCACAGAGTGACGCTGTGAGAAACTCCGCGAACGTTTGGGTTGTCAGTCCAACTCAAGAAGACGACGTGTCAATTGGTAAAGAGATTGATACGTTCCGTCATTTTTTCAGTATGAATGCTGTAAGGAGTAGATGAGAGCTCAAGACCAAAGTTCCTAGGATACGAGGACTGGAGATACTAGTTTTTGACTATTAGGGCATGCGCATGCATCGATTGGTACCTGAGTAGCCGATCTCCTCGATACCCCGTGCCAGCGAGGCGCGGGAGGTCCTCTGCATCAAAACGAAGAAAATCGAGAGGCGAAGGGAAACTGCCAGGAAAAGAACTGATCTGGACGGATGAGGAGCAAACACAAGTCAGCAAGGAGTGAAAATGAAGATGAAGAAGAAAAGCCTGACGATCTACTCGAACGAACAGGGACAGAAGTACCACATGAAGGCAAAAGAAAGAGCAGAGTTGAAAGCGAACAAGAGTACCAGCACAAGAACCAGGGTTGAGTCTATCATCGTCATCACAAGAAAACCAGAGGAGATATAGCCTGCGCTTCATAACCTCTGAGACCTTCATGAGGAAGTGTCTTCCACAACACTGTAGAGATTTATATCTCTCACTCGATAGAGGTGAAAACAAACTGACTTATGAAAGTTCGTCGTTGTCGGTGTCGCAGACTTGATACAACGTATGCCCCTTTAAACACTACGATCCTCCCTCATCCGAAGAGAAAGCTCGAAGTTGACGACGGGATGTAGCACAGCATGTCAGACGATGCAGTTAGTAGGAGAAAAGGACTGACTCTCCTCTGACCTTCGGAAAGGCAGGCCTTAGCCTTGGTCTGAAACGCCAGATACTGTAAAATACGGTGGCTTGCTGCGGCCGATACGACATCAAACGCTGGGTTCGAAGAAGGAACTCGAGTCGAGGCAAGTTACTTTCTTACCCTCCGACAGAAAAGATCATTCATAACGCAGCTCTGCTTCCACCGGACATTGCAGATGGTAACGGTCTTCACCTGGACAGACGAGAAAGCCACGACACATGCATCGAGAGTTGTCAAGTGACCAAGCGAACGGGAGAAAGACAAAAGAGAGCCGTGCGCATATGCAGAGGTACATACATGCGTCATCCGCGTCGATGTACAAATGTTCAGGGACACCCTAAGAGAGGGAGCCTGCGGGCATGCACATCTATATATAGATACGTATACGAACGTACATATATACATATGTCTACGGCTGTCGATAGCTATTCGCACGCATATACTTGACGTCCGACCAAAGACTGAACTCTCCCCTACCCCTGTCGGATGATCCCTCGATGGCTGCCTTCCACTCCCATTCGACATACACGCACAAATGTGATACGTTTCTTCCGTCACATTTATCTTTTACCATCCGACCAACAAGGGGTCCTTGGGTTTAGGAATCTCAAGAAACAACCGCAGATTTCTTACTATATCTTCCCACAGGGTCGGACTGCGGAAGAGCAGGCCAAATCGAGCACGTGCCGCCTGTGGATGTTTTCTCCAAAAGTGTTGCACGTGCTCTAAGTCACCAGGAGACAGTCGGCACATGCGCTGAACTTGTCCTACTAGTTCTTCTTCATCTTCTGGGCTAAAGCCTTCCCCGCTCGCATTTCGGTCTCCGCACTCCATCCTGTTGGGACAGCACAACACGAAACAAAAAAGAAGAGAGAAACAGAATCATTCCATACTGCAGCAATACACCACTCAGGTGTTTCTACGGTGAATGGCCTTCAATCACTTGCGGCTGTCCGCCAATTTACAGGTACCAGTTCTGACCCAATGTGACGTCACACTGACTACACACATACATGTATACTTGCTGATGTATGGAGCGTTATGATCTTCCCGCAGTCAAGGTGAAGGCGGGCATCCGCTATGCGGTGCTTGACGCGAGACGAATGGCCTGTCAGGTGCTTGGAACTGCGTACTGTAGTTTCAAAAGCAGCTACACACTACTTCAGTATCGCGGGCTTCATCCCACCTCGACCGCATTGCTTCCCAGGACGGATACGGTCCAAGGTCGAGCGTAAGATGCCGAAACAACCCCGGAGAGTTTGGATCGAGAAGCATAAACAGTCCGCCTATACACGTAGACTACACATCCCGGCGTATCTTTCATATACAACCATCGCTAACCCGCACACTGATAGATGTGTATCTCGGCGATAGGCATCTACGTACGAACCCCATACAGTAAGGACGGCGCCTCCTGATCGGGTTTATTTACCTCAGCTTGCCTATGCCATCCATGGTCAACCGGATGTCGCAGCATTTTTGCATGTATTCGCCATACCGCAAGGGCCGTTCAAATACACCTCCCAGCTCAACTCCAAGTTCGCTTTCTTTTTCTTCCTTCCCCTGTTTTTCTCTTCCTATTCCACTGTCAACATGTGTGCTTGGGTTCGCATGCACTGCCTTGCTTCTCAAAGATTTTCTGCCGCCGCATGGCGCATTGCGAACAGAGGCAACGTGACCGTTTTCCAAACCCAGGGAAAGACAGTTTTGCTGAGGAAGGCCTTCTGACTGTCTGTGTCTCCCAGTGCTTTCAGAGACGTCTCCTCTGCAGGTAATTGGAGAGCCTACTTCACCATTGTGTGCTGGACGAGCAGACATAGCACGTGACGGCGGTGTAGGGGGCTTCCACTGAGAAATACAGGACGCAGTGAAAAAGAGAAGCAAAGGAGAGATCACATAACAGAAGCGGTGGTGTTGGGCTGGGTGACACGGCCCGCCTCGACGAAGCTTTTACTGTCACCCTTGTGTATAAAGACACTGCGCGAAAAGCCACAGGTGGCACTTAAGTGTGGGGCTTCAACGTCGTGCAGCTGAATGAACCACGCATCCACAGAAGACGAGAGAACGAAGAAGACGAGGGAAATATGGTGTTGTGCAGTGTAGAGTGATCAGTCCGTTGGGCAAGAAGAAAACAGTCAGATAGATAGGCAGATATATAGATATGAGGACACGGAGTTGGTACGTACAGCATGCGTAATGGCAAAGGCGACTTACACGAGAGAAGAGACTGAGATTTCACTAATAATGGAAAGAAGAGCCATAGCGCCGTGGTCCGTAACATATATCCACATAGCAACATGAAAAGCAGGGGTTCATATGGGGCCAGATACTCGAGGCAGAGCACATACAGCATCACCTCACGCACACACACACACAGACGGGAACGGGAACTATGAAAACGGTGGTGCGGAGGGCAGCTGACACATAACGACCCAACAAATCTACACCTGACTGGCCTGTGATACTCAGCCCGGCAAAGGAGACGGCTTTTTACGACGGAAATATCTCTCTCTCCCTACTTGATTCGGTTCCATGCAGAAATAGCCGTAGCTGCAGACAGTACTAGCCAAGGAGTACCAGGATGGAACAGAGAGAATTCGAACCCATGTTCTCTGATCCTCTGACACAGTGTCCTCCGCCTGCTTCTCTCCCTCGTTTACACAGTGTCCTGCCTCTTGTATGACGCCACTTTCGGGTGTCTTGAGAGTGTAGGTACTTGCTACAGTTTTGATGCGTTTGCCTCTCCGAAGCACATGAAGGGAGTCTCTTTCTTTGTCTCGGTTCAGATCGTTAGTTCTCCCTTTTTTTGCCCTTGTGTACTTTGCTACACCCCGCACGCCCACGGCTTCTGTCGTCTCCACACATCCGTTCTGAATACTTCGTGGGGAGTTTTTCACAGTACGTTGACTTTCTTTCTTCGTTGTTGTCTCTGATCCTAAAGAAGACGAAGCGCTCAGACGTGTCACGTTAGCGGTGGCCGTTGTTCTGCTCCCTGGTGGCAAGGTTTGCCTCCTCGTGGAAACCATCTTCTTCAGTCTGAAGGGTGTACCCTCCCTGTCTGTCACTCTTCTGGTTGTGCCCAAGCCCACACCGTCCTCCCGCCTCATCATCGGACTGTGCCTCGATCTTCACGGGACTTCGTGGTGAGGTAGTACAGGACGACGTCTCCTCATTTTCCTTGCCTGTCTCTCTCTCTGCTCTGTGAGAAGAAGGAGTACAACGGTGCTCTCTGGGGGAGCTCGCCGCTTCGCTAGAACCTTCCGCGAACCTCGCACAGGGAGAGAAAGATGAGACGGAAGAGAAGGATGGAGACAACGGCGAGGCAAGACAACAGTTAGTGGACCCAGACAAGCAGTGAAATGAATAGTCCACAGAAGCGAACGGGGGAGAGGACAGCGGCACGAGGGAAGACGGTGAAGCAGGGGAAGAATCCAAAGACGAAGGAGAGAGCGCGGAAGATAGATGCTGCCCCGGCCCTAGTCGACGTCGTTTTTTCTTTGGAGCACCCGGGGATACAATTAGAGCCGAAGAGATTCCGAATGCCCCCGGAGGGGTCTTCGGTGTCTCGGTGCCTGGAACAGAACAGCAAGTATCTGAGGGAGGTGTAGACTCTACGGTTGTCACCAGTCCCGCCGCCTCGATTGCAGATAGTGGCGGGGCCGCCGCAGTGGCGGCAGAACCGGAGGCAGGGCGGAGTGGCGGTGTAGAAAGAAGAGTGAGATCGACCGGCACAGAAGATATTGGCATTCCTCCGCGGTTCAGGGATTAAAAAAAAAGCAAAAACTAGGAGAGATAGGAAGGAACCCCGCCGAGGGATAGCACGACGGACGAAGACTGTCGAGCGGAAAGAGAAACAAACAGATGGAAAGAACTTGATGTAAAAGTGAAATACCCTGTCTGGCCTTTCACGCGAGTCAGTCAACAAGGAGAAACTGCGAGGCCGGAGGGACAACCTCCCCGACCCTTCCACAGACCTGACTGTGCCGGATGTTTCTCGAAAACCGGGCAACACAGAGAAGTAGACTGAACGTAGATGAGAAGTACGAGAATACCAGGGCTTCGCGGATCTTCCCTGGGGAGAAAAAAAGACGGAGAGTTTCAAGCATCTAGGTGCCACCAAGTGACGTCTGGGAGAGAGCATTGCCGGGGCAGCAGCAAAGACAGTGCCGACAGTACATCAGGGTTCTCTCCCGACCCTACAATCTTGGAATAGCGAACAAGTAAGCGACGCGCGCGACATCAAAACTTAGGCGAAAAAGTTCTTTTCTATGCCGGCATCATGAGTTGAGCAACGGAGGAGACGGGCGAACTGTGTACTGCTCAGTGACGGAACCATACTGGCGAACGCGGAAAGAAACGGGCATCGTCTTCAGCGAAGATCAGAAACGGGAAGAGCGACTCATCTTGTTCAAGTTGTGCGGTAGCGAGAACCAACTTATCGGAAACGAAAAGATGATGCCAAATCAAGAGAGAGCCTGAGAATCGATGACTGTAGCGCGATCGATTCTGCATCTTGATCGGCTCGTCGATTGGATGTTCGACCTGTCCCCTCTCCACCGGGGAGTGCCGTTACACGCGTACGCGCTCCCGCGACCAAAGCGCCTTCAGTAAGAACACCTTCAAGACAAAGTTCTGTCAATGAATGTAAACTGTCTGATTAACGTAAGACAGCTTTTGCGAGCTGGACTCCATGGCTACAATACAGTGGAGTCTACTTTCCGTTTGCTGTCAGTTGTAGGATCTACCGACCACCACACTGCGCTAGTGGAAACATAGCCCCACTTACCTAGTTGAAGAGACGGGGCACGCCCACGGTGCAGATTCAGTACTTCCCTGTTTCAGTCCCTCCTCGCCGGAATACTCGTAGTATGCTTTTTGCTGCAGTTACCACGAAAGAACGAAGCGGTTGCATTTCTTTCCACCAGTCAGGCCCAGGCGATCGAAAAGACGACAAGAGATGCACTGGTACCGGAGGTGTTTCTTCCCGACATGCCATTGCTTCTCCACCCCGGCGCTTGAATTTTGAAGGACCGTCCGTAACGTGGGAGAGGTGAGACCGAATTCTTATGAGGATTGGAGAGGGGCGCTCCGAACTGCTGGGCATCATTTTGTCGTCTCACTACTACTGCGTGTGTGCTGCGAGTTACTGCGATTATTTGTATGCCCCGTCATCAGCGTTAATCATGCCTTGCTGCCGCACGCCGAAGAAGGATCTACAGTCCGCCAGGTGTGAAGGGCTGTTCGGAAGGAATACAAGTACGAGGGTTTTTTGAACGCAACTTCGATTTCTATGGTATACGTAACCTGCGGCCTCCCAGTCGGTACCTTCCGGTACGTCCGGGAATGTATGCCCCGTGTCAGGATGTGAAGAAAAAAACAGATCGCATTGTTACGCTTTACACATTAACCAGAAAACTCGATGACAGTCGGCTCAACAGAGGCCTCCTCTTTCTCGTTTCCATCGCGGCGGGACCTTCTGCGGACCAGGAGACAAACCCCCCAGTACACTTGTGAGTTGTTTGTGCGCGCACGGGTGCGTAAGATTGACCACGCAAGGGCGGGTCGCGCGTGAGCGCCCTTGAGAAACCATTGCTACTCTCGAGCGTTCACCGAGTTCCGCACAGACACGACGGTGCACTGGCACTCACTGTCCCCCTACGCGCGCAGTAAAGGGTATCGGAAATTCTGGCATCACCTTTCCCGGGAAATTCCAACGCATACAACGAGCTCCACACCAGCAATACCCTCAGTAAGACGGCTGCGAGAACGACCGTGGCACCGCGCGTGTCTCTACACACGACGGTGAAGTTGTAGAACCGTGGAGGTCACGGGAGCTACACGTGAACAAACCAGAGGATCTCCCAGATTGTTGCCAGCGTCGCTCGAACTTTGGCGTCCCGGCTAGGTACAGCGCGGTCTGAAAACCGCGGCACCACGCGGCTGCGTTACGAGAAAGGAGGCACCGAAGGAGCGAGGACACCAGGAAGCTCTCTGGAGAAGCTCAGGGCGCACCGGGACACACGTAACCCTGGAACGAGTGAAAGCGTCTTCAAGAAAGGCCGGACTTAGTAACGCGAAACTGGAGAAAGCGTACGCTGGTTGGTCTCCTAGTAAAGCGCTCGCCTAGAAACGATCCGAGTTCCCCGCTTCACGGAAGACAGGACTAGGAAGCACTTATGTCTTCATCGCTCACTTGCAGACAGCAGTCGGTCCCGATTGATTGAGCTCCCTCCGCCGCGCTTCCAGAAACGCAGTTGCTCCTGTTTTATCGCTTTCGACAAAAACGTCGCCTTGTTGTACGTACACCTCGCGGTTCGGACGGATAGTTTTTACCTCGTGCAGGGCGACCGTCAGCTCGTTCCGATAAGAGTCAGACAAAGAAGATGCCGCGGCTGGTGCGGCTCCCCGGGCTTCGGCCATTTTCGCTTCTCTCTTTTACCAACAAGAAGGCAGCAGTTGGGTCGCTTGTAAAACTTGCGTACAACCAGAGGTTTTGGTCACTACCCCGGCTTCGGAGCTCCGATCCTGCCCCCCCCCAACGGCGCGCCCCTAAAAGGCTTCCACCACTCAGTCTGTCCTGCAGTGGGCTTTCTCCTGTTGTCCCGCCTGTGCTTCAAGGGCTACGAAAACCCGGCGACAGGCTTGATGGCAGGGAGGAGCTACCGCGACTGGCGAGCCGGAATGAAGTGTTGTCAACACAGGCCGCAAGCACAAGATAAATGGGAACCGACAGCGCCCCTGTGATTACACTCGAAAGGTCATTTCCAAACAACGCGATCCTAAACTATCAAAGTCATCAGTACGAGACGACAGAACGCATGCACAAAACTGTACGAACCTGGGGCTCACCAGAGCTGCCATGCAGCCCCTAAACAAAGGAAGCAGCCTTCCAACAGTGTCCGTGATTGTCAGCATCGACTAAAGACTGATCAGAGCGATGGCTGGAACCACTCCCGTACCGCCGGTTGTATCCAGCGCGGCCATTCTGAGTCTGATCCTAAAGACTTGAATGTGTGCAAGGGAACGCATGCGCGACCAGCCAAGCCGTACAGCCCTCTAGTGAGATACGCGACTTCAGGCAGTCTCCTCTCATATATACGCCGCCGGCAGAGAACAAGTAGGGAGCCCGGGGGCAGTCTTTGTGTACCCCACACCTTGCCGATCGCACAGAGAACCGTTAAAAGAGGGGTGCTGAGAGGTACGGGGGAAAATCGCATGGAATCCATAGAGAAAAGAGAGGCAAAACGTCGGTGTCGTTGCTTGCTTCTTTTTTTTCCGTTTGAGGGTACATACACCGACGAGCGAGATGGCGACTGCGGACGTCCAGGTGCGTTTTTCTCGTTTATTTTCGTCTGATTCTGGCTCGCCTAGCCGCTGTTAGCCTTGGAACGCTGCGTGGACGCATTCTCTTCGCTGATCTTTAGAGAAGCGCTAATTTCGTCGAATCTGTGCTGTTGCGTTTCCGCTTTTCTGATCACACCGGTTGCTTTGGCTAAGGCAGGGTGCGACGGTGCGGGACTTCCGTGGGTTGGAGTGTCTTTCATACCTGGCAGATCTCTGCTCTCCGTCCCCCGTGTTCACAGCAGAGATCCCAAGGCTGACCTGACGCCGACGGTGATCCCGGTTGATATGTAGGTGTTGTCTCAAGAGTCAGTCGCCTCTGCAGTACTCTGAGGGGGTTTCGGCTCGTGGTCTGCCATCACCGGAGATTAGCTTCGAGGTGATTTCCTCCTTGGAAGCAGATGTGTGGTGTTCTGTCAATCCATCTCTTTACTGACATATCCCTAGTTCTCTGTTCATGGCGTTCGTACACGAGCCTCTAAGGTTTTGTTCTACCTCATCATCTTACCCCTCATTTTGCTGGTTGGAATGCGCGACAGCCATCGTCCGGAGTTCCCACGGCCCAGGTGTTGTCGGTTTTTCTCGGTTGTCTGAACGAATACCCGAGCCGCCTGTTTAGCAGTCCGACAAATCACCGAGCCCTTCATTTTTTGTCTGTTTCTGTACTTCAGACAGAAAGAGCCTTCCAGAAGCAGGATGGCGTTTCCTCGTTGGGACGCCTCCACTTGACAGGGAAGAAGAAGAAGTCTCAGAGATACTGGAAAGTGAGCGATCCGTTTTTCTTTAGCGGGAATGTCTCCGGGAGTTCTGTCCGAGCTTACCTATTTTGGTCGTTGCCCGACCAGAATGCAAATGAGCCGGGCCGTCTGTTCTCGCCAGTCAGGCTGCGGCTAGCACAGCAATTTGCCTCGATTGTTGCCTCTTCTGTGTTAACGGCAGCCATCGAACATGCGCGTGCGAAATCGTCCTTGCAGGCAGAAGATGCGTCTTTGATGTTGCTTCCAGGTGCTTTTGCACCTGACTCACACTGGCGTATAATAGTCTGCTGACAAGCGTCATACTTCGACACCGTTGCTCCTAGGGGATTGAAACTATTGTTGGCCTAGTTTTTCAGTAGAGCACATCTGGATTCTTCGTGTGTGCCAAGGCATACAACGACGTCGCTTGAGCTGCAGAGGTTCATGTCAAAAGTGCGCACGTCCATATGCTGCATAGCATCTCGAAGGTGAACCTCCGTCTGTTTTTTCCATGCCTCTGTCATATCTTTACTTGTGTTGTGAAGTGTCTTGAATAAGGCGGGAGCGGGCAATTACTTGTCGCCCCTAAATTCAAGGCGTGTGCCTCAGGTTTCTTGGAGTGCTGTTGATTGTGCTCAAATGCTTTACTGGGCCCTTGCATGTTGTTACAGGATGTCGGGCTAGGCTTCCAGACGCCCCGTCTGGCGAAAGAAGCGAAGTACGTGGACAAGAAATGTCCGTTCACTGGCAACGTGTCAATCCGTGGTCGAGTGATCAAGGGGATGGTTGTTAGCACCAAGATGAAGCGATGCGTTGTGATTCGCCGAAACTATCTTCACTTCGTCCGCAAGTACAGCCGATTCGAGAAAAGACACAAGAACGTCACTTGCCATCTGTCCCCATGCTTCGAGCAAGTAAAGGAAGGAGACATCGTCACTGCAGGACAATGCAGGTACCGCATTTCTGATACACAGTTTTCATGCATGTGCGTGCATACGCGTGGTGGTGGGCATCAGTGTCGGTTTCGCGAGCGATTGTGTGTACGGTGGAGTGTTCTGTCGGGTTTTTCGCAGACACGCGGACGTCTTTCGAGTGTCGACAAGCAGTGTGCGTTTGCGCGTCTATCACGAATGAATATTCGAGTTGTATTACCTGTGGTGCCGACCCATGTAGACAGGTGCAGCTGTTCGGATCCGGTGAACGCTAAAAAAAAACAGCTAAACGGGCACCAATAGCCTCGCCAACCTCGGCGAATGTAAAGTGGTCAAGTTTTTGTGTTCGCAAAAGCGATTCCTATGATGACAACTTTTTGCTTGACGCGGGCAACCGTTGGCAAATGTCTCGCGTGCCTTACGTGTATGTGCGAGCTCCCACCGTGCCCCCGTGTGCCTGTGAGATATTCCAGGAGGGGTAATTTCAATATCCCCAAATCCGGAAGTTTCTCAGGAACATCACACGGAGGGTCGCCCGGGCCGTTGTCAGTTTCCCACATGCACGGGAGGACAGCAAGGCGGGTCAGGCGCCGATGCGCGCTAGCGGCGTGAGAGCTACAAGTGGATTATGAGAACTGAGGAATCTTATTTCGTTCAAGTACTGTTATGTTACATGTCGCAGTCATTTCAGCAGCGCATACCCGCATGGATTGACAACCTGTACTGTGTCACTCAGGGTTGATGTGGCGTGCTTTCGTTAGCGGAGGCAGGACGGGTGTCGGTCCTCGGACAGGATGGCAGGTTCATGGGACGGTGATAGGCCAGTTGGCAGTCGAGTACTCTGCTGTGGTTGAATGTGGGTTTGGGTCGCAGGCCTCTGTCAAAGACGATCCGATTCAACGTCTTGAAGGTGGAGAAGAACCAAGTCTTCGGTAACGTCCGCAAGCAATTCCGGCTCTTCTAATGCTGCAAAGGTTCTTGATGTCTACTCGGTAACGGCTGATGTGGTGAGCAGTCTTCGAAGGCGGGCCAACCGCAGAATGTAAACTGTCGTAAAGTCTCAATTGTCCACTCTGAACTCTTCTTTAGTGCGCAAGACGGCTTCTCGTGTAATCCGGAACAAAAGCGGCCGGGTGGGAATCCTGCCTCGCCAGTTTCCGCGCCACGACGTCAACCAGGATGCGTCTTCTAACCTGTCACAGACAACCATAAACTGAGCGAAAGAAGCAGGACGGAGCTACTGCAGTCTTTCCATCGTTGGCCGCTCCCCCCCGATGCCCCACTTGTCTGCACGAGGTTATTGATTTCAGGCATTCCTGCTGACTCTGGAAGCTCAGAAACGACCCTCGGCTTGACGCACAGGGCGACCGTCGGTAGAGTTCATTAAGTAGTAGTCTCTCCTTGAGCATCCGCATCGCCGACCAGCCCATGGGTCGCCTCCTGCACGGTTTCCTGCTTACTTCAGGCGCATACACACAACACGAGCATTACTTGTTGCACTCACGCGTAACGGTGTTCCGCTGGCATTATTACGGAGGCGGTGGTCGCGACACACCCCGTCGGACAGGCTGTCCCACCAGTTTATCCAGTTGTAGATAAGCGTGCCTACACGGCCGCGTCGAGTGGCAACTGCGAAGTGTTTCAACCAAAGGAACCCATGGTGACCCGTCGCTGTCGAGCCGCGGCGACGTAGAGCCTCGCGTGTGGCCCGGTTGTAGAGCCCTGGTAGCCGTGGTCCAGTAAGGTATACGCCAGAACTGTTTCTCGGATCAGCGGTACGGTACATGTGCAAACGCTGAGGAGCGCGGCGCCACCCGCACTACACCTCCAACGGTTTCTGAAACTCGTTGATGGCGGGAGAGCCCCGTGTATATGCCTTCGACTTTAGTGTCAGCGAAGCCGCCACAGCGTTGTTCTGGCCGGAAGTATGCACGAGAGGACCCAGAGGGAACTCTGGGGGCCGCCCCACCCTTACAGCTTGCGCCACCAGCCTGGTTACTAGAGGGTGAGAAAGACCTCTAATATGGTAGCAATAACCTTGCCGTCTAATCCAGTACGCCGCCGCGAGTTC
This sequence comes from Cystoisospora suis, assembly GCF_002600585.1. NCBI lineage: Eukaryota > Apicomplexa > Conoidasida > Eucoccidiorida > Sarcocystidae > Cystoisospora > Cystoisospora suis. Next base: position 87,967 of record NW_027153018.1, read on the forward strand.
CCTTTGCGACGTGAAACGACGCATCGCCCGTCACCGAATACAAGCCTATCTGGCTGATCCAGTCGACGCCCAACATCTGCTGCGCGTGCGGGAGGGGGCTTTTCGAGTCCGTCCGCACAGCTCTGGATGTCCACCAAAGTGTCGGAATGTCTCCCGGTCTTTCTCACCGTTCCTTAGTGCTGTTTCTTTGGTCGAGGGGGGGGCGAAGGTACCAGGATAGTCTTTGACGTTCGTGGCGGCGGAAGTATTTCATCGTCATCTTGCGGCCGCGACTACGCCAGGGCGTGTTGTAACCGAGGGAGCAACTTGAGTGGACCTTGCTGGGCTCTTTCAGCCTTCGGGTTTTCTTGCGTCCTTTTGTCCATGTATTTTCTGCCTCCAGTTCCTTCCTGTATCCTGTATGGCCACGGGCTCATCTGATTCAATTCTCCAGTATTTCTCGTCCTCCTTACGCGGACGCGGAGCAACTCGCTGGCAATCGAAGAAGAGTCTACTAACCCAGATCCGCTTGCAAGTTGCATGCCCTGGCTACAGGAGCTGACGTACTAGTACCACTGTCTTTTTACTTTCACACTGGTCCCTCTACGCCTTTTCTTTCGCAACAATGGCGTCTTGGGGTACGTCTTTGGCTTGGCGCATGCTGTCGTGCTTGAGGTTGCTCGAAAAGTGTCACTTGGGGAATGGGTGTGGTGTAGCTCGCGAAGGAGAGGCACGAGTGACTCTCAAGGGTTTTGTTAATAGCAGTGGTGACCCGGGTTGTCTGGCGCACCAGGAGTGAGGCCGCAGTGTTTCTGAGAGTCGGCCAGGTCCGGCGCGCCCAATGTCTTCGTGTATCTGCTTCCTCATGTCGAGGGAAGCCTTCCAAGTGATACTCGTCCCGCAAGAAGTGCTTGTGGCTGGATGGCGTTGGGAATTCTCCAGGGCCTCGTGCAGCGCCGTTTTTTCTACGCGAGCTCATATATAACAACTGTCCCCCGAGGGCCTCTCATTCCGCTGTATGATGGCCTGCGTCCTGTCTGTGTGCGTGGGCAAGTGTAGCAGGTGAACGCGGTCCCTATCAATATCTCTAGACAAATTTTCGGTTTTTTGGTGGGGGGGGCGATTTCCATTCGTAGTCTCGCAACCTGCAGCCTCAATCATTCCGTCGCCTGAATCATTTGTTTGCTGGAAGCTTACTCACGGCAGTTTCCGCGATATCTTTGCTTTTAAGTGGAGTACACAACCTTGTTGGGGCGGTACGTTTTTGCTCAGAGGACGAGGCAGACGAGATCTTGGAGGCCGAGGAACGCGAGAAAAGAGAAGCGGCGGAGCGGGAGGCGGCGAAACAGAAAGCGCAGGCACGTAAGTCTCTCTTCGCTATATGTCTCACAGTCGGGTGTGAGGTGTTCGCGCTCGTCGCGCGACTGAAGCTTTCCAGGGCCGAGCCCTAAAATTCTACGGGGTTGTTGGCTGAACTTAGTGTTCCAGGCGCTTGTACCACGTTTGAGGGCGAGGGGAAAGAAAGGCTGGGTCGGGGCTCCTTCCCTGTTTTTTCGCGTGGACACATTTGTACTCTTCTATACTGCAACAAGGTGGAGAGGACAGAGGTAGAGTTGCCTGCAAGAAGACGCGATGGTTTGCTTATATCTTTGTTGTGTACGGTCAGTAGATGGCGAGTGTCGCGTACAGCGTCCGGGGAAGGCAGAGTGGAGGTGGTTTGGTAGAGTGGTAGTTCCCCGAAGCCGTGTCTCAAATGTAAGCTCCTAGGTGGTTGTCTAGTTCTCTTCATTTGCAACTGCAGTCTTCACCTCTTCTTGACTCAACCAGTTTTCTCGCAGCTTCCGCTTTCTGTGTCGTTTTTGAGCGAGTCAACCAGACCGGCACTTTTTGAGGCACATACAACCTTAGCGGAGATAGACGCGGGCAGTACGTCGTTTTCTGTTTTTTTCGTTTCAGTAAAGCAAAAGAAACAAGGTTTTCAGAATGACCAATCTGATGCGCCTCTGTCAGATCCTCTTGCAGAGAAAATGCGTCGGCAAAAGTAAGATCTCAAACCCTTGCTCTTGTCTCATTTCTCTCTGTCTACGTGACAACTAACAGGCAACAGGTGCCCACTAACAGATTTTAGGACCTCCCTCCTCCGGTGTTCTCTTTCAGAAACGTTTTACGGTTGAGAATAGCGTCGCCTTGGGGTGTTCGACCAGGTACTTAAGAGTGTACGTGTCTATGTGCAGCGCATCGCTTCCGTCTCTCGTCTGGTTTGGCGAGCGTGAGGCGAGGCTGACTTTTCCTGTAGAGGAAGATCTCTTCAGCAGTTTTTTACATTACGACTGTTGGTCTCTAGAACAAAAGCACGAGAGTGGGGTGAAGTTTTGTGGGATGAGACGGCGCTTTGCATGTTGAAGCTTCGTCATGGTTTCAGATGAAGAGCGCATGCATGGAGATGTACTGAAGGGAAGGGTATCATTCTCCGACAACGATGATCTCGTGTGCATGCAGTGTGTGGCAGTAAGAAGGAAGGACGAGTTGCTGTGAAAGCGGCTGAAGTCCTTTGTCGCACCACATGCTCACCAGGGTTAGAGAATAGAGATGCCGATGATCATCCATGCCATGGGAAGGACAGGCTGTAGGAAACGTATATGCAAGCAGTGTGCGCCGCACGGATAATTTTTCTTTTTGTTTCCAGTTCCCGTTCATCTCTTCTTTGTTCCTCTCATTTCAACTGACGCGACCATGCTTGCATGCGGGTGGCCATGCAGTAATCGAAGCCGGTGCGTATGTAAGTAAGTTCTTTTGTCTCGTATCCAGTAGGTCGTCTGCTGCCGGGACTTCTTTCTTCGCTGTTGTGTGTCATGTCTGTTTCTTCATGAGATGGTATGTGGTTTCTTTAGACTGGTCGAGGAAGCAGATAAAAGATTAATGGATGACTTGTTCGCTGGTTGCGAACGTCCCGCGGATTATAGTGCTCCTTCAGTTTCTTCTACCGCCGCCGCCGGTTCGTCAAAGCCGCAGAAGGCCAAGACCGCAACTCGTAAGATTTCTTTCGTCGAAGCGAGGCGTTGACGTTTTAAGTACAGGTGTTGATGCGTGCCTGCCGAGCCGTTACTCAAAGATGTGTATGTGGGCAGGCAGCTGCCCGGAGTGCGCAACTGATCGCGACCACGTACTTTCGTGTGAAGAGTCAGAGGGAGGGAAGTACGGTACAGACCCGAGGAACCGAGGAGTGTGTAGCAATCGCTATGCTGCATGCTGCCCCACATCGCGTCAGCGCGTACGCAGGGAAGTGGTTCATCTCATTGAGTGCACACGTAATCTGTGTAAGTCTCAAAAACTCGGGCTGAAGGGATTGAGCGCTCTTTATACGTCAACCATTTTCCGTGTGTAGTCATGTCGTAGCAGGGAGTCACTCATCCTCTTGACGTGATGCTGTTTTTCGAGATCAAGGCTTCCGAGTTGAGAGACACCCGGGGCACTTTTGTTGTTTGCTCTATGGGTATCTGACCAGAACGAGGAGCTTTCGTCCGTTGTCGCACCCTCCGTCTTTTCGTGAATGTAGATGTACGGATCAGACATAGATTTCTGTGCGTTCTTGCCACCATTCGACCTCTCGACGGGCGGCCGTATCGTGTCCTGTGGGACAGCGCTTGTGGATTTCGACAGCTGGTTGGTAGCTTTCGGCCGTATCAGTTGTCCGCTCTCTTGTATCTTTCTTCGTGATACTGTTACGCGCAGAGGCAGTGGATCCGTTCGAAGCGATCAACCTCAGGAGTTACAAAGATTGCGAACAATTCGCTCAAAAACTCAGCCGGAAAATACAAGAGAGCCCTGTAAGCATCTTGGAGAAGGAGTCTCGATACTGAAGGCATATCGTCGTAGGTAGTTGGGGGGGGGATGAGGGGGAGAGTGCGCGGATCTTTCTCTGTGTAGTTTACCGTGCCTGTGTCCGGTGTCACTCGCGCGCCGGTGGTTGCCCCGTCTGCGGAATGTGCCCCACCAAATAGCCGGGGTGCGAGTATTCAGCGTCCGTGATTGGAAGGTCTATGTGTGTACTAGCGCCAGTTCCTTACGCTGAACGTTTTATTTGCTGGGGAAGACTGTCACAGTAGCTGATAATCAACACGTGCCATAGCCTGCAGTCCAACTTCGTTGTTCTGCGGTCTGCATTCCATCTCGACGTCGCGTGATACCTGGATACCCCGGCTTTGTTTGCGCTCTCGCAGGCAAAGAGCCCTGCGTGGTTACGACTGCTTGATCTCATTTTAAAGGACTGCACTCCGAAGATGGACATGAAAGTAAGCTTCTTCCTCCTCCCGTTCCTCAGACGGCTTCGGTGTTTTGTCGAATTCCGTGTCTTGAACCAGCTTTGCTAAGTTGAGCATCGAAGGTCTTTCCCGCTGGGTTTGTCATGCAACTTTTGTTTCCTCGGTGTGGAAATGACAATATCCTGCTTGATAGTCAGTTTCCAAGCATGTTTCGGTATCTTTCTGCAGTCGCTTAGGGGTCGGAATACATATTCCACCAACCTCTTAACGCTGTTCTGACAGGAGGTAGATAATTGTTTTGAGGTGTTTCTGTGGTTTTTGTTTTCAGGACTTAGTATCGCTGCAGAACAAAGTTCAGCAAAGTGTTGCGGCCAAGGACAAGGAGATGAAGCAGTTGGCAGAGAAGAAGAAGAAGCCCAACGACGTCGGCTCGAAAATCAAGAACTACCAAGACGAGATGGATCTTTTGTATGGCGATCTCTCCGGTGTACGTCCTCCGACTTTTTGATGCATTGAATGCTTGCGACCCTTGAGAGAGTATTTTCGTTCTGTCTCGTGCTCTCCGCTCGTGTGAGCGGGAATCTAGGAGTCACGTTCCTCCATAATTTGGCTTTCTACTTTCTGCCCTGAAAGTGACGCTTCATAGCTAAGTAGTTCGGACAAGAGCCGGTGATATTGTAAGATCCTTATGTGTTCCCTGTCCCTTGCGACGGCGAGGTGACTGGTAGTGGCCGGAACAGCGGATTTCCATTGCGTACTCCGTGGGCTCACGGGTCGTGACGACGGCAAGGCACAACAAAATGGCAAGGCTGTCTGTGGATTTCTTTCATGCATGGTGCGTGAGATCGTTCGTTGGTGTTTTTCAAGACGTCCGTTTTGCGTATCGTCGTTGGTCCGGCTGCTGATACAGCTTTTTTTTGTCGCTTTCCTTTCCGTTTTTACAGGAAGAAGAGGACGAGGATGAAGACGACGGGGAAGCTTTCATCTAGGTTGATAGCAATTTTCCTAAGTGACTTTCTCCTACTATGCAGGTTCCTGTTTTCTCCTCAATGAATTCTTCGAGGAAGAGCGGACGCAGACGCACGGTATTTTGGGGCGTGTTAACTGTTGGCTATATGCACTCGTGGATTCGTTATATGTTGACGTCTCTCAGAAGCTGCCAGTTGCGGCCGGGCGGGTTCTATGTCCGGCATGCATTAGGTGTCTGCCGTTGTTTGTATCGCACTGGTGTATCTGCTTACCACACATCTGGTGTATATTCTGCCTGTACTCTTTTCTTTTTCCTTGCTTGCCTCCCTGCTTACAGTGTCTTGTCCAGCAGACAGCTGTGGCTGGTGCAGCCAGTTAATCTAGTTCGGCATGTCTCGTTCACATGAGAGGGGACGCGTGAGAGGGGTCCCGGACGAATAACAGTTGGGATTCCCGGCGTCTCGGAACTTGTCCAGTTTGAAGCTTTTTTTGTGTGTGGGGGGTGATTGTTGAACCGGGAGGCTGTCAGCTTGCATGTATAGCCAGACTTGTCTAACGGACACGGGAATATTTGCCGGGCAGGCACACAGGATTCCGAAGAAACCCGCGTTACACTATTGCTAACCAGCTTGATTGTGTATGATGGCGACCAAGCAGGAAATAATTTCGTGAGACTGGAGTCGGGGCTTTCTTCAGATGACCGGCGTGGCGGAGAACGGCGGAATGTCTCCGTCCTAGTGACTGCACTGCTGTCAAGTATGGCAGCTGGGGCGTAGTCCGTCCGAACACGGCTTCTGCTCGGGAGAGCGGGACTGTCGATTTAGATGTGGCTGCCATAGCATCTGTATTGCTCACCGGCAGCTGAAAGAAATCAATTTACTTTTTGCACATCGAGGACATTGTGTGCGCATCGCGGATGTATGGAGTGTGCATGCCAGTGACAGAATCTGGCAGTAGAAGCGAGGGTGTTAGAGTGGTTACTCGAAACTGAGATACACTCTCTCCGCTGCGGCAGTTCACAATGGCATAGGGCTTGTGTCGGTTTCGTATACGGCGGCTTTTCCTCTTGGGATCGAGAACGGGTAGTAAAACCCTCCTGCCGACACTCAAGTTCAACGATTGGGGAACACAACCAATGAAGTTGTTGCAAAGAGCAAGTACCGTTTTGCCGGAAGCACAAAGAAAAAAATCACACATTCATTTTTCGGCCGCACGGCTCTTCCGCGCATCATTTCGAGAACGGTGAACCTTGCCGCAGGCGTTCCACAATCATGTTGCTCACAGTACATTAAATTTGTTGGAGCCTGTCGTCATGAGGAGGTTGAGGGTAGCCGGGATCTTTCCGGCTCTCAGGAAGGTGTGTTACCGGGTCCCACCCACGAGTTGTGATTTCTTCTGGGACACGCTTCTTTTCTCGCTGTATCTTATTCACTGTGATGGGGTGATTGTAACACGGCTAGAGATTCTACACGATGTCCAAGTCGTGTGGCTGACTGAGGCGGCTCCGTGGGACTTGCATGGACAATTTGGCGAAGAGTATCCCCCAGCTTCACGGAATACCGCTGTCGTTATCGGAAAGAAGTCAACACCGCGTCAGATACAGTTACCGATCACTGCTGTCGGTGAGCAAGTGCAGCACTGCGTCGTCCTCACCGTGAAAAACAGCTTCATGCTTTGCGTCCCTGCATCTCTGGCAAAAGGCAGAGCATGCGAGCAGCGATTTCCTAGGAGGCATCAGGCCGGTCGTTCCCTCCCCGCATCTTGTAAGAAGTCTTCGAATGCTTTCTGCATGTTTCTGTATGTCCAGAGAGCCTCCGCAAGGAAAGTGCCCTGGTCCTGCAGCAAAGAAGCAGCGTAGAATAGTCAACCAAGGCTTCAGAATCCCACCAAGCAGTCTGATCGTCAATGTTCAGTGAAGTGGCGGCTGAGCAGGACACAGCACTCGGTCCAACCAGCAAAAGAGCCGCCACTGGTGGCAACCAAGCTGTACTACGATGGGGCTGACTCGGCCGAGGGGTATGGTCAGGAGAAGTTAGTATTTGCTGCGGGTCACGCTACCACGCTACGCTGTTGCTGCCCTACAATGGTCAGACTAAAAGGCTTGTAACCTGACAGGGAAGTACCCGGCCCCTGTCACAGGAATACCTTCCCAGCAACAGCTGGGCTGTCCATGGAGACAGAGGGACAGCGCAGAGGACAGTATTCTATGCGTCGTGGGCCTCGTGCCATTTTTAAAACCACGAAAGGGACCTTTTGTGAGGGCCTGAAGCGAACGCCACCTCTGGGCAAGTTCGTAGAAGACAACGCTCGGCCTGTTATAGGCATAGCAGCAAAGGGCATTCACTTCTGGGTGCAGTTGCTCAGACGGGTGACCAGGTGTGGGAGAAAGTCCCTAACGCTTACCCGGAGAGCCCTCCAAAGTGGAGGCGGAAGCGTGTGCCGCTCCGCTTCGGCTTTGGCGGCCTGTCCCCTTCGAATGTGCCTCAACAGCTCTCCACTAGTTGCCGCCGAAAGGAGCAAGCCGCCGAAGAGCAGCAGAGTCGTATCTAAGGAGATAAATCCAGACAACAAGCTGTCTGGAACATCAGCCGCCTGCGCCACCAGAATGTGTTCTTTTTCCAGTGTTCTGCGACTGGGGGGCGCTGCGCCGCATCGAAGCCGCAGCGCGGTAGACTGACAGCGTGCGGGCCACAGTACGGCACACGGGCAGGCTCGGTAGCTCCACTGTTGTGCAGGCTGTTACCGTCTTGCTTCGCCCAGAAGCGGTGGAAAAGTGCGTCGGGAAATAAGGCTTTAGCTAGTCACCAGTTCGAGTACGCTAGGTGGATGTCCCCGTCGCCCAGGTGGCATAGACCTGGCAAACTGTGCGTTGAAAAACATATGAGGATGGCGGCTGGGGTTGACGTCAAAGAGATTGATGCGATATCTTACTTGACGCGGTCGCCTCATTGAGGACCCCGAGGAGCACGCGTCCGGACGCACAGAGAAACTGAACTCTGCAGGAAAAAGGGGCAGCATACAACAAGCCATAATAACCGTAGTGTGAAAAACCACGACAGAATTGAATACGAGGAGGTACGCCGTGCTGCTCGTCCGCGGCCTGCGAAAATTGCAACCAGCGGTGCGCGCGGAACCACTAGACCACTGCAGTGATATCGCAGACTGAACTGGCAAGATAGGCTGGCTTGGACCCCGCTTCGCCCTCAGGAAATTGGTTGTCGGGGAGTCGCTAACGCAGAGGAGCCCAGGACACGAGTTACAGCTGATCACAGCGTGTGGACGAGGTAGATACCCAGGCCCTCGACTTGCTGTTTTCTGCTGCGCTTCCCAAAGCAGGCGGCGTCTTTCCGCACGTCTCAGTGCTGATCGCAGTTGTACTTACGTGCGGGCCCAAAAGTTGCCCAGTACAGGCAAGCCTGTCCCCACAACCAGGAAGGAGTGACCTGTGCGCCGAACAGCCGCAAGCCCCAGAATTACAGCCATGCAGTTGTTCTCGCGTGCTGTACGGGAGCTTGCGCAACCCACGCCTGCGTGCTAATGGAGGGAGGAAGCAGTGTCGTGGTGGCCCCCAGCTTCGAGCTTCGCCACACTTTACGTCACTTCTCACGCCGTACACACGAAGGATGCGGGGGCTCGTGATGTACTGGAGAGGAAGGAGTGCGTCGTTGAGGGAGGATGGGATGCCTGCAGCTTCACGCCCGAGACCTACTGTTAAGCGCGCTACTACTGAGCACCAAGAGTGGCACGGAGGCACTCCTAGCTGCGAAGTCATGGCAGGTGACACCGAGAGCAGGTTAGCAACGCAACATATCACGCGGCAGATCAGCCAACAGCTAAGCGCGAGCTAGCTAGCTGGTCCCGCGTTGTATTTCTCCTATGGTCTACCAACTGACATTCTTCTTCGGTGAGTGCCGGTGATTCGAAAGACCGGTCGTAGTGCCCGCCAACGCGATGAGCAAGAAACCCAAGTAGGACGGGAATGATTATAACCAGTAGTGTCGCCAAAAGTAGCCAGGTCAAAGCATCTGTGGAAACGAGGCCCAGCCAAGAAGGAGAGAACAACAAAAGGAGACGAACGTTCTGAGGCTGTTGACCCCTCGCATAGCCCTTGCTGGTGCTAGTCGGGATCGGGTAACCTGCGACCGCTTGACATCGGAGTTCGGGGGGGCCGTCTTGCCAGTGCGAAGGTGCGCAGACTCAGTTCGGAGAATATATTTTGTCCCTAAGCTTCAGGTGGTGGCGTTCCAGCCCCTGGAGACTCAGTACTCGTGCGCCAAACCGGGCGCCGATTGTGAGGTGGGGAGAGCCCGGAAATCGCTAGGTGCTTACCCGACAGTAGGGAACAAAAAAACGGCTCTTTCGCACTCGTCCCGGTGTCGCGCCTTCACGTGAAAATTAGCTGCGAAAGCGTGTTGCATAGGCCAGTCCGTCACTTGCAACCCAGCGAACGTCGATAGCAGTTCGCTCTTACGGCAGCAGCGCTTTGACGCCCACTGGACAGTGCGAGTGCTCGCTTGCATGATTGCTCTTTTGTCCTGTGTTCTCAGAAGAGTTTCGCAAGCTGTTCGCTGTCGGCCAGGCAGTCCGGTTGTGTCTGTACTGTGTCGTAGAAGGAGGGAGGTTCCCTCGCGCAAAGACATGAGCTATGTGCCATGCCGTTACCACTTTGAGGTGGACCACGTCGTACGAATCAAGCACCGCTGCTCTCCCAACTACAAGCTAAAAAGACTCGGTGTCCCAAACCAGCGTACCTCAAACGAAGCCGGTTCACTGCGCTCACTGTTCCGTTGCGACGCTGGCAAAAACTGCTCGATCGTGTCTAAGCTCTTCCGATCCGTGTCGTACGACGTGTCGGTTTGAGTATCAGTTGTGTCCGAACAAAGTGGATTTCCCACATCTCCTCTCCCACACAAGCCTCGAGCGTGAGCCGGTGCTAGGTAGGTTCCTCTGGATCTCCTGTATCCGGTTTCGACGAATGGAACGGCCATGCATCTCTACAGTGCGGACTACGCAGGCGACCGGAAACAATGCGCCGTTTGCCCGGGGTTGGCGTGGCCCTTGCAAGGCATCTTACATCGGAATCTCACGAAGGCGTACTCCTTGTAAGCGTCTTCATGCTGTTGAAGCAAGCTGAAGCATCAAAGTAGGACAGCAGGAACGCCCGTACCATGGTTGCGAAGCGTTGCTGCCGAACAAAGCATTCCTACAATGGTTAGAGGACCACTCTTGGTCTTAGCGCAGCCGAGTGCAAGCAGCGAGGAGGAGGTGGTCGGTGAAACAAGGGTGCAACACAGAACCCGCGGACCACGACATGCATCGAGGTCTCTTTGGGAGGATTCTCTGTCGGCGCAAGCTACCGGCTGATTAAGCAGCACGGCCATTCGGAACTGTGGGCCGGGCTCTCAATTCCGAGCCCTTTTGAGTCTCTCTACATTAGGTCGACAACCGCTATAACGAGGTCCGGCTCATATCAGACTACAATTGAAGAACCAAGACCCTCCAAGGCCGGGTGTACTTGACAAAGGTCATCTGTTAGTTCGGGCTGATGGAGGCGAACTGGAGAAAAAAGAGGGCACAAAAGAGGGGCTCACGGGGGATACCGGCTCGGTATTGCCAGGCTTTCCCCGGTGTTGCGTCTGAAAATACTCAATGGGAACCGTGTTACCATTCCGTGGCCGACTGGGTGCGATGTTGCGTTCTTCAGTTTCTTGAAACTGGTGTTAGCTCTGCCTGCCCACCCCGTGCCTGGCTCGGGGTATCTTAAGCTTCACGTTGGCAGCATCGCGTCGTGTGCCTTTGCTTTGCAAGCGTCTACCGGATCGTTCCTGCGAGGAGCCTGGATGTGTTTCTGTTCCGCAGCTGCTGTAGCGAAGTGCTAGACTGTCTTCTGTGCGGGCCTTGGGTCAAAGTAGAGGAGAGCTGTCTGCTCCACGCTTAGGAGTCCGGGGGCGGACGCGTCAATTTCGGATGTGGGTTGGAAAGCATACCTTATGGGAACACCTCTCGAGTCGTCAGGTTCTGCAACCGTGCTAACCAGCGCGTTACCAGAACGTACCTTTCAACTTTTCCGAGCATGCACTCGCAGTCAGTTTCCAACCCAGGAAGCTTAGTTCGCAGCGCGGTGATTGCCGCCACTTGTACCAATTTCTCCGCACTCTCTGTCCTGCTCTCCTGGACTGAGTTTTCAGGGTTCCCACGATCGAAGCTCAGCGTCCTGGACACGTGAGGTCGTGCAAGGATGCCCAAGCTGTTCTCTGCGTCGCACCGACCTGCGAGTTCTGTTGCGTCCTCGCCGTCCAGGGGGCTGCACAACGTCGTGTCCCGTGTTGAACTAAAAGCCCCACTTTCATGTGTTTCACCAAGGAGCTCAAGGGGAAGAACACAGAGGTCCGCCGAGGTGACTCCCTCGCCGATGTCGTCATCCATACAAATCGCTTCGCGTACAGCTTGGGAAAGAGACTGCCAGTGTGTCCGACTTATCCCAGGAGGCGGCGAGTTGTTTCCTTCCGGAGCCGCAGCTGACAGAAAGAACAAACGGCCGAGCCTGGAGACGGGCGACTGGTCAGCCGCGCCAGCCTTCTTTTCGTCCCGTAGACAGTATCGTTCTCTCAGCACGGAAAGGACGTCAGCACGCACCTGCAGTCCTCGGGGAAGGCTGCAGGCACAAGCAGAAAGGGGGCTGAAGGCGCCAGTTCAGGAATGAAGGACTCACTGCGCCGGCTAGCTAGACCTCAACCCAGCAACGCTGCGGTGCTTTTGAAGGAACCTGTGCATCCCACCGTGGCGGCACACGAAACGATTCCCCACGTGGAGCCGACGAAGGGTGACGTGGTTACTCAAGTCCTGATACAGGGTCCAACTGCTACCCAATTACAAGACTGAAAGGTTGGCGTCTGCCATCAGGACAGCTGACGCAGGTACAGTGCAGGCAGTCAACGCGGATTCAACGACTACGGCAGCATCTGATCCGATGACGCCGAACAGGCACTGCTCGCGCATTTTTGCTCCCAGGCCTCAGTCCTGCTTCACTTCAGACGTCAGACAGTCGGATTTAGGTTCACATAAGACTCAGTGCCACAGCTACTGACTCCACCGCATACAGTGTAGGTCACTACCTACGGTGGGTCGATTAACTCAGCTATGACCGTAGCCACGAATGCGAACCACCAACGCGGGACGATGTGGCGCATCAATCGACCCGCGCTAGCCAGAACCCAGCGACGAGGACTGAACACACCGAAATGATGAAGCTGAATGTCTATTGCCACAGTGGGGAAATCCTCCGGTAATCTCAGCGAATTCTTCGCCACGTAAACGCGACTAGTGCCTCTGTGCAGTGGCCCCACTTTTCTGCATCGATACTGCTGTTTTGCTGGCCAGCTACATTCGAAGTCACGGTGCTCCATCGTCCGTTCCACCGAAAAGACACTTTTTCCTTCAAGAGCTTTCTAACGATAAGCTAAACACGAGGTGGACCTGGCTTTGTCTTTCCGGAATGAAGCGTGCGTTGCTGCTGCAGTGGGTTTGTTGCTCTCGCGTGCGGGTACAATAGCTAATGTCGAATATCGAGCCTGAAGAGCGACTGACTGGCCAGCGCTCCGTCGTTATGAAAAGACGGTTCTTTTTTCAGGGCTGCTGAGAAACGATTACCACGCGGTTTGAGAAGGGAAGAAATATTCGTTGCCTGAGCCCTCCGTTAGGCACGAGCGTGAGTAAGCTACTTACGTTTGGATTTCGCTGCCAACCGTGTTCCCTTCGCTGCTGGTGAAGGAATGGTTCTGGACAACGCAACAGACGCAGCAGGCCTCCTCGAGAAGGTGTACGAGGTCCTGCTGGGCTTTTTTCCATCTGGCCTGTGAGCCCCTGGCCCTGCTGTCGCGCTCAATCACAAGGTTAATTGGCATGCATAGTTCAGAGCTATCTTCCGGTCCAACCTGAATACAAAGCGGAACGGCCCGAGGTAGTCAGGTTCCACGGCGGTATCAAGGGTCTGTGTCTGTGGAAGTGCTGTCTATTGTCCACGCACGCTGACATACGCTCAATAGTCGGCGCTGAGCCTGCGACACCACTGATCGCTTTCCCCGAAGAAAAGTGAGAGACCAAAGGTTGTCCAGCTCGGATTCTACCAACTTTTCTGAGACAGTTGCATGAGAGGTCTACACTGGGCTCACAACATTTGAGGAGGAGGAGAGACTTATTCTCACTGTGTCGAGTTCAAAGAAAGCCTCCTGAACGGCCAGAGTGGCTACTTGGACACCGCCGCTGACAAACCAGAAGTCCATTTTGTTGTCCTCCGCTGTGCGGCCGTCCCTTTGTTTTTTCCGTTGCTCTTCCTGGAGGTGCTCGTACAACCAGAGAACGTATTCCTTCGCGGGTGGGGGTTGCCCTGGGGTGGACGCGCACGTGAGGATTTGACAGGCTCTGTACGAAAACACATTCTGTGCATTGCATTTGTGGCAGTGAATCTCGCTAGCCTCGCAGAACTGGGACGGCAGTGAGGAAAGAGATCAGACCCCGTTTCCGCCGAGGCATCAGCCCGACTGCACGGACTTCAAAAGGGACGTGTGCTTGGGGGTAGAAAGAGAGATAAAAACAATCAGGAAGACGGCGTGCGAAGTCGTGTGCCCACCAGTAAGGCACCGCCTCCTCTTGCAATGAAAACTCCTCTGTGAGGGGGATGACTCGATCGACGGGATGCGCGTGCTCCGGTTCTCCACAGAGACGTCTTCCGTCGGACTGTGATGAATTATTTTGCTCTGTGTGCGGGTCAACTTGCAAGTGGTGGGGCATAGAGGAAGACCTTGAGCAGTTTCTCGGCTTGTTCATTCTCATTCATTTAACGCGTTTCACAAGATAGACAAATGCGTTCACATGAAGTTTTTTCTGGGACCAAGCCCTTTCTTTTCTCAAAGCAGTTGTTGCTGTAGCCTTTCGAGGAAGGGGGAAGTGAGGTCTTTGCTTCTAACACCTCGTCAACCATGGCGTCCACCTCTCGCTCGAGCCTGCTGACAAGCAAGTTGACGCCTTCGGCCGCTGGGGCAGAAACGCATACCTTGCCTCCTCGGATCTCTCCACCCGCCGCCCTTCAGGCCTCATCGCTTCTTTCCCGACAGCAGCTTTTCTCTCCTAGCTTGGATGCCGGGACCACTCTTCCGTCTTCTACCCCCAGCGCCGGCTTCTCTTCTTCGGCTTGCCCATTTCAGAGCCTGAGCGTTTCTCCTGGACAGCCATCACCCACCCTGCAGAGTACCCAGGTTTTCCGAAGCAGCGCTCTACCGACCCAGTCGTCATTTCCAGGAAGCACGGTCACTTCCGTACCTTCTTCGTCTTCTTCTGTGCCCATTCCGGCAACGGGAAGAGAGGCAGGGTCAGCGGATTTATTGCACCCTCAAGCCATCGGAAGCGGACCCGTTGTACAGCCGCTAGTGCAGATTCCTCCGGCTTTCACGATCGTGCAGGGACCTCAGTATGCCTTCGCGACGGCATCTCCTACTTTTTTGGAGAGCGCTTCCCTAGCATACTTGCGTGACCTGAAAGCCCACCTGCTGGCCGACCAAGTCGCACAGCAAGCTCGGTCCAGGGAGCTTCAGAGTAAAATCTTTCAGATGCAACAAGAAATCAACCGACAGTATCAAGTAGTTCTGGATTTGCAGAGACAGAACCTTGAGCGGCAACAGGCTTTCCAGGCTCAGGTGGAAGCGAAACTGTCGAATATGACTTCCAGCCCTTTGCAAACAGCGAACGAAAGTGTCTGCGGGGACGGCAGCGGAAAGTGCGAGGTGGAGAAAGGCAGTCTGGTGTTATCTTCTCGAGGAGAGGCGGGGATTCATGACTCTCGTGGAAGCCGAGTTTCTTTCTCTGGCGTGGCACAGGACGGGAGTTTGGCTCTTTTTCCGGACAATCAGGCGCCACCCCCCGGACAGCTGAAAGGAACTGAAGAACTTCAGGTCGCGAACGTTGGGATGTCGCAGAATAAATTCTCGGAGAGTTTAGGTTCGGTGAAGGGAGAGCCCGAGAATGATGAAGTGCGAGGGTCCCTGAGAAGTCAACTGCTTCTCTCAGCTGGTCAGACAGGTGCCGAAAAGAAAAGCAGCGGCAGCAGCTTCTTCCCTGCTCCAGCAGACTCTGTCAGGAGCGGAGTGCTCTCGTCAGTGCCGTCGGGTAACAAGCTTGGACCCGGCAACCTGGCATCCGTCAGTCAAAGAAGAGGGGAGTCAGCATGTGACGACGGTTACGCTCCGCTCTCCTCGACGGTCCCTGTAGCGCCAGAGACGGCGGTGTATGGGAAGTCAGATGCTCGTGGCCCGAGTACTTTCTTCCCCACAAGTAGTGGGCTCGCCGCTGCGACTCCTTTGAGGAAGTCGCTGCCTAGCAAGTCTGTGAGTCGTCTTTTACCACAGAACCCGGGTTCGTCGGAACCAAAAACTGGATTTCCGGGTATGCCTGCGATACGGGTGACAAGTCCCCAGTCTTCCGGTACCCTGCACAGCCCAGGTGTAACGACGAGCATGGTTGGTGCTCACACTCGTTGTTCGACTGCGACAGCCAAGCATGGTGCTGGGGGATTGCACACCTCAGACCTTGGCGCTTCTCAGTTGGTGAAGGAGGGCCTGTCCAGTTCGCAACTGCATTTCTCCAAGGACGCGTTGACCCCCTCAAGGAATACGGTTTTGGCAGACAATACACGGGGAGGTCGAACCATGGCCTCGCAGTCCGTCTCTGCTTCTTGCGTGCTGTAAGCTCTGCAAATCTGGAGTACGCGAAAGGCTGCTGGGCGTCTTTTTCCACTTCGTGAGCAGTCTTGGCTTGTTGGAAGCTTTACTTGGTTCCAGCTCGTTGTCGTGATGCCCCGTGCAGGTGCTCTTTGTCGATCGTTGTAATGGAATGATGGTGGCCACTCCGGGAGTTCAGTCGTTTCGTTTCTTTGCTTTGGTCAGTTTTTTTGTTACTTTTCTTGGTGGCCTTTCTCCTAGGAGTCACCGATGTTGCAGCGGAAGGTGGGGATGCTCCTCGTTTGTTGTACCGCCCCGTCGGGAAACTCTTCTGACATTGGGTCTGGCCTGAACTAGTGATGCAGGGCGTGACGTGCTGGGCTAAAGTTGAACGGTTGCATACAGCAAGAGAGGAGTTCCCCCCCTCGAGTATTCATGTGCTTCAAGGCAGTCCCCGTGCCCACGCGTGTAGTTGCAGAGGCATGGGCATTGCCCTGTTTCATTATTTGGGCACGGCCATCCGCGAGTGGCCCTGGCGGATGGTGGTCAACTGCTTGTGCAACTTACAAGGACAATTTTGCCGGTTCGTCGTCGCCGAGAATGAGGATGAAAGGCCCGGCGTCCCGGATCGCCTTCCGGTCAGGCTCGCATTTGGTAGCGTGGGATCCATGATGGTCACCTCCGGCTTCGCCCTCGCTATCCCCTTCGATAGTCGGAGTGGATGTACCCCTGCCGTCACTCAAGCGGACGTGTAGTGCAGCTGCGAGTGAAGAGATCGAGAGACCTCGTTTCGCGCCGAATCGTCTTCCCCGTCTGTCCTGGCTGAGTCTCTCGGTACGAGTGCTGGTATCCACGGTGGGCGGGGTGTACAGAGACTGCACCTGGCAAGCATGGAGCACGCAGGCACTCGGACCAGGTGTGTCACAATTCTTCCCTTTCCTAAAAGAGAGCGGAACAGCTACAGAAAACTGACGGCTTCTGTTCGTTTCGCGGCTTTAAGGACTGCTGACGTGGGTGTCTTCCATGGCATCACTGTGGATTGCACTTCGGATTGGCGACGTCCGCTTTTTCTCGCTTCACGCTGCATGTGTTGTCTCACGGAACTCCGCGGCTTCTCTGCCTGCCGTAAGCCCTGTCCAATTCTTGGTAGAGCAAGAGCAAGTCAGATATGACAGCTGTATTTTCCAGGCCACTGATTGACAAAAAAGGTTTTGGAGGCCTCCAGGAGGATCTTTCTCAGCTCCCCGTGTTTAGGTGGACCCAGTTTGGGTTGGTCCAGGGACTCGCGCCGCACTGCAGAGGCCATGGTCCATGAAGCTATCACCGCAGCCTTCTGCGTTGCGATGTGTCGGGCGGAAAAGGTTTGATCAAGCACAGTCGAAAATGGCCACTTGTAATACAGCACACCGAGCGATGAGCAAAAACGGGGAGGACCCGAAACACCAGACAAACTCGAAACACGTTTGGGAATGCCGACCGAACTTACTACGCAAAAGCCTTCAGGTACGTCTAGTCCGGTTCGGAAGACCTTTCGTGAGATTGCCCGAAACAGATGAACTCACGGGGCAGCACCCGACATGATACAAGAAGGGAGCACGAGGACACGAGTCTTCCCCACCATCTGAAAGAAAGGACCGAGCGCTCGATCTTCCACGCAGCCGGCGAGAACCGTCGGCCTGACGGTGCAACCCCGCTCCTTACGTTGGAAGACAAGATGTATATAGTCTAGGCAGACGCAGTACGCTGCACTTCGTCTCTGGGGGAAAAGAGAGTGTACATCCCCCCGAAGGGGTACAACGAGATGGCCACGATACGTGTGCGTGTGTGTTTGCCGGACGTAACTTGGTCTGTTGCATTTGGTGTGGACCACGGGGCTGAAGAAATTTTGTTTGGATCTTTCCGAAGCTCGGGCACGTGTTACAGTCCGTGACACTGACTAGAAGTCTATTCATTGGACCTCTGCGGATTTCTCGTTGCCCTGGGTGGTCTACAAAGCGACTTCTGCAGCAAGCTATCTTTGGACCTGCGAAGCCAGGCACACGGCGCCTAATCGCTAAGACCTCCAGCTCAGCCGGTTATGCAGGTCTGCTTTTGAGCTTTTGCCACTTGTCGACCAGAGAACTCCAGACTGCTTTTTCTGTAGCGGGCACGTTTTACCGGCAGTGGCAGCCGGACTGCACTGGTCTCGTCATAAAGCCAAGGTGCCTCTATGCTTAGTTTTAGTCGCGGCATCTGCTTCAGGGATTGTGTGCTGTCTAGCAGTTGAAGGGTCAGCAGTTTCGTTAGGTACCGAGGTGGAACACGCTAGTCTATACTCCTTGGCAAACGAAGCGCTAGACACCTCGAGTACTCTTGATGACTTAGAGCTTACCCTCAGACAGACCCCCCAAAAATCGGCTAAACCATGACTAGAGATACAAAGAAAAACGCACGCAAGTCGTACTCCTGCAGGCGGGAAGGTGTCCGTAGAGTGTTCTTTGGGGCGAGGGGCAGGGGCTTTGCCTGCCAGCCGACCATACCATTCTCACACGCAATCATGTGGGGCACCGGCCGTGCTGCCGTTACAGTGAACGCCGCATCCTGTTTGGAAGACTGTTCTTGACACCTTTACACCAAGGAACGTAGTGAACAGGGGCTAAGTGTGTCACAAGGCTTCCGGGAGTTTATCCTTGTTTTCTCCTGATCTTTCTCCTTACCGCTGCCAGCAGCTGCACGGGCCCTGCCCAGTTCTGCTGATACATTGTTGGCGTTAACTTCCTCTTCCAGGCTGCAAGGGGCGGAGGAGACCTTCGCAGCAAAAGCAAAAAAACGTTCCGACGCAAAGTCCAAGTCTTTCGGAGGCCGAACCGGTGCCCGTGGTAACTGGGTTGGACGATGGTGCCCCGTAACGTGGCTTCATGAACAGACGAACAACAGACAGCCAGAGGTGCTGAGACAGCCCTCAAAACCTAAACGGTTCACTTCTAGGACGAGGTATTTTTGCTCCGGAAGAGACGACCCTCATGGAATTGCAAAGAGAAATCCTTCCACAAAGCGCGCTTGCTCGCCGGAGGCTACGCCGCACTAATCTGCCCCGTCAAACTCCGACAAGCCTCCTGATGTTTCCTACATCTTAGTATTGCTTGCAAGTAGCTGCGGCTTGGCGCGGCACGAGGCGGCACAACACAGTTTCCGGCGGGCGTATATCCTGCTGCGTCCCGTGCCTGTTCTGTTAATTAACTAACGGTGGAGGGTCTTTGACGTGCCGTGTGGCCTTGCTTCATGGCAAGCGCCGCTTTCAGAATGATGGAGAGACATAGCCGTGAATGCAGCGGTTTGCCCAAATGTTCGGGTTCTTGTCGGACATGCACCTGCAAAAATTCCACCATGTGAGTCCCTTGTTCTGGGGGACCCCACCGTGCAAGGCCCAGCCACTTTTCCCGCCAAGGGGGGGTTGCGGGAATTAAAAACAAGCCGGGGGGGACTTGCTAGTCTAGCTGTTTCAGTTGAACTGAGAAGAATATTCCTCCGCGTCAACTCGGTGAAGCCCGGCACTGGCCACTAGACCAGCAGGGATTGTCGCGCACAGTTTTGCTGCTGACCATACCATGGCGACGCAGTACGCCCAAGCCTTCGAGATCCCTCCGTTCTTCCCTCAGATTCTCCGAGACTTCACTCGAGAAGTTCTACGGAACCAGCCAGAAGATATTGTCGCGTTCGCCGTTGACTACTTCGACTGCAAACGGACGGTTTGTCTTCTCCGTGACACCTTTTGCTCGTAGAGATGCAGCTCTGACGCAGTTTTCCGCGGCACACCAATGCTACCTGTAGTCGCGGCCTCGTCCAGGCACCAGCTTACAGGCTGCTTGTAGCTTTCAGTATGTAGTGCCCCTGCCTCGCAGCCTAGCTGCTGCACTCAGGCGTGTTTGACAGCTGGCAGGAGGGCGCGTGTGGAAGGAGTTGAGAATCGACTGTGCCTGCCCGGCTTGCTGCACTACCAGTGCCATCAACATCCCAAAGCAGTCGCTGCTCGACCTCATGCTCTGCACCGCCGAGTCCTTGTGCATATCACCTACTAGGCTACTGAATCAGGCGAGCCTTGACGTCCGTGCATGAACCAGCCTTAGAGGAGCATCAGTGCTCGACTCCCGGCAAGCTCGGTTTTTACTCTAAGAAGAGACGGAATACGCCGGACGCCTTGCCAATGCACCAGGGTGGTCTGGGCTTTGTGGGCTCTGTTCGCGTTGCAATGTATGTACTGTGCGGGGGTTTACCCAATATGAGCACGATAGTTGTGTCTTCCAGGCTCCCGAGGAGCGACGATCTGAACCATAGTCTGCCACGAGGCCACAAGGTTTCCGTGCAAGACGGCAGTTTACTCGCCCTCCCACGGCCTCCGAAGTCACTCAGGCTCCTGTCCCTCTCTGCTGCGATGCAGGGTCTTCCGACGAAAATGAGGGATCACCGTTTCGCCGTGACTGCGACGCGTCCGGAGGCGGGCACGTCGGAGACAGCGTGAGAGAGTAAAACCATCTGGTGGATCAACCAGAAGTAACAAAGACCCCTGTCGTGCGCGGTGCACAGGAGTTGAGACGATGACAAGCCCGCTTAGCGAAGCTGCTCCGAAAGGCAGCCAGGCAGCCCGTGCAGCCGAGTTTTCCGAGCTGTTGTAATGGTTGGCTGCCATCTCAAGACAGTGTTGCCTTCAAGCTCTTCCACAGTGGCGCCACACCGTAAACCAAGCTTTGATTAACGCACGCTTTACCCCAGTTGAGGGACAAGTGTCTAGCGACTCTTCCGCACGCATCATCCCTATGCGAAACTGAACCTCATAGGTCCAACTGCGCACGCATTTTTCCGACAGCCCTAATTGACTAGAGCGGCATCTCAGATGACGTTTCCCTTCACCATTGTGGCGCCAGAGATTCATCGCCTAACAGTGAGCTGGGCAGTTCCTGATGCAGATACCTAAGCTTGTCCCTAAACGACAGGGAAGAACCATGCACCCGGAAGCAAGCTATATGTATGACCACGTGACCAGTGGCCATAATGTCCCCACTGTCCGGCCTAGCTGCTCCGCGCTTTCGCCTTGTTTTTGCAGTTCTGCTGGTATCTTACTTTTGTCGCAAAAGAAGCCTTTAACAGCATAGTCCTCATAATAGGAAAATGAGCCCGACGACCACGAACACATCGCCGCGGCCGTGCAGAGAGGGGCGCCTCCTGAGGAAAGGAATTACTGATGTTCGCCTGCCTCCATATCGCGACACGCCCACACGTAACGGGGTGACCGTTTCCACAGCAGCGACGGGCTGACTTGGTCGCAAAACAGACTGTAGTGACGCGGGGCGCACTGTGCTGGCGGCCGCGGCGTTGACCACACGGTGTTGCCCCAGAGAAAGAAAAAGCAAACTACGGGGAAGAGGTGGCATACTGAATGCCGATCGTATGCGGCGACGTTGAAGAACGCATAGCGCCGGAGGGCGCACGTCTGCACAACATGCAACGGCTTCTGGAGACGCTTGTCCGGCCGCAGAGCAAGTCCACAACGCATTCACCCCGGACACTCCGTCGAGTAGTTCAGAATCCTTGGCTGACCGTGAGGCTCACAACGTGCGACCCTGATGCACCGAGGTAGAACAGCCTATATATTACCCTGTTGTGTATTGTCTACAGTTGGGTTTAAGTGATTAGCGAGTCATTTAGATCGTGTCCGAAGGTGAGACGATGTGCACTCTTGGAAGGAGTGCCAGGCATTATACTTACTCTGACTTCTACAAACCGCACGAGGCGTGTCCGGGGTAGACCGAAGTTTCCCTTGAAAGGGATGCCCGATTACCAACAGATCAAGCAGTTGTTGTTTGCAGTTACGGAGAAACCGGCAACAGAAAAGGAAGTACACAAAGTAGTTTCGCTCTCTACCGCACACACACGAAAGAATTCCGGGGCACGCGGCATAACAAAAACCCTCGAAAGGCACAAAGAATTCTGACCATGGCGACCGGAAAGGCCGCCGCTTCTACGCTGAATGGGGTTTTTCCTTTTTTTATGCCCCACGTGAAGCTGTTCACCTCCCTCCACAGCAGCAAGTAGGGTAGCAAAGCTTCGGACGAGAAACTTCAGGAGCACGCCACAATCAACTCAGATATTGTCTCAAAAGCCCTACGGCTCAAAGTCGTCGCGCAATCCGTTCAAGTCCTGAAGAAAAGAATCACTCAAGCGAAAGAAAAAGAGTCCACAAGCTGCTACAGCTCTCAGGCTCCCAAGGACTCCCGGGCTAAGGAGGTGTCGGAAAAACGAGGTGGCGCCATGCTCGACTCTAGCCAACCGTGTAAAAAGGACAAGCTGTTCACAGGGGCGAAGCCTGTAAGCTCCCCTATCCTCATAAGCTCCCGGTAATCTAGACTGCACTGCGTAGGTGTTCGTTGACTGCTCTCTCCACGACAAAGGCGTCCGGATCTTTCGAGCATCGCAGCCGAGGCGAGGTTGTTGAATTCATTCACACCCTCCAACCACGGTCTTTTCTCTGCCCCCTCTATGTTCTCTGTATACGCACGTGCTCTGTTCTCGCCATGACAGCTCAGTCGTGAAGTGTTTCCCAACTTCCATGGTACCGAAAAGAAAAAGGAGCCAAGAGGAACCTGCATTACATCTAACGTGTGCGGCGTGTGAATATCCCCAAAAGCGGCCGCAAACACGTGTCTTCCGACCAGACGGAATCTGATGCGCCCGAAAAGAAAACAACTACTCCAACTTCATAGTGGCTCACCACGTGAATCTTCCTCAGCTGGGCAGCCTGCGTGTTGATCTGAGAACAAGGAAAAGCATGGATTTAAGAGACAAGTGCTAGCCACTCCAACTACGAAGAAAGACAGCACACTGGCGTTCTCTCCTTGTATGCAGACAGTTTGCCCACACCAGATAGAGAACACCGACAAGTGCAACGCACGCTGAAAACAGCTCGTAAACGCCTGTCATCACATTGTACAGCACTCACAACCGCACGGACCGCTCTCAGGTTCGGAGAAACAAGACGGAAAAGACTCTGAATACGGCCAGGTCCAACTCTGCGGCTTCCAGCACCATCGTGCACTCGGCCTCTTGCGACTCGAATGAAATGGGCCGGGGCACTGCAGCGTGAGCGTGTCTAGCGGGGTCATCAAACATCTGGCCGGAGCCCGAACTCATTGCTCAGGGGTGCTCGAGGACTCCAAACAACGCTGACCCCGACGAAGCTTAGTAGTTAAACAGTCCCTCTTCCTACGTCAACTAATGAGAAAAAAAAAACAACCTACCATGCGCACGAGTTCAAGCTCCTCCTCGGTCATGGAGTCACTGGACTTCAAAGGCTTCAGAGTCAGCAGGCGCGTCACGAGCCGTTCCATCGTCTGCGAGGGAAGTGACTGGCCCTCACGCAGGGCCTGTAAAAATAGCAGAAAGGACATTCTGGAGGCATGGTGTCGTAGCCGTCCCCAAAGCGCAGAATTCAGCAGTCGGTCTCCTACGCCAGAAGGCGTGGACTTGGGCTGGTATACGCAGCTTCCCTACTCCAGCGTCAGTGCTACCCTTCCCGGTCAACCACCTCAGCCCAATTCGTGCAGAAAGAAGGCGCAGAGTGGTCATCGCTTCGGGCGACTTACTGCAGAAGACTGCCTGATCAGTGCCCTGCTCTCCTCAATATCCTCTTGTAGGTGCCTCCTGTCGGCACGAGCGCGGGGCGACACTGGCTGGTCTCGATCACGGTGAAGATCCCTCGCCTCAATTGCCTGGGAGGAAACAACAATGTTGATGAAAGCGCTTGAGTGAGCAGTACGAGTCGTTCCGCAGAAAGACTCTCGGGAAACCGTCTGTCATATGTCATCCACGAGCGCTCGGGAACATTCACGAGCAGGCTTAATCTGCTCGCCAGTGGGCCTTTCCACAGCAGGTGCATGACCAGCGTTGCTTGAGCACGGTCGCCTCCAGAAAAAAATCTTAGCTACGCCGCTTCGAGCGCAGTGCGACGCGCTTGCTACTTTCGAAAAAGGGTGACCAAAGCAAAAGAACCGACTAAGAAAAGTTTCACTCCACGCCATCTCGCGACCCGATATTATGCAACAAGAAACTGGTTTCAGCAACATTGACCTGCACACGTGGAACGCGACTTGCAGCTCCGCAGTTCCCAGGAAAAACATCCACATTCACACCGAGGCAGAGCTTTGCGGGATGCAGGAACAGCAACACAGACGTCATGCTAACTCTGTTGGTCAGCTTACCTCCACAAGTCTCTCCAGCAAACGATCCTCTTCTTCGAGCTGAGGTGATACCATGCCGCACAATGAAGAAAGAAATATCAGTCCCCCTGGTGCTCACCCGGTGCTGGCCATAGCCTCCACGAAAGGCCAGGCCAAAGTTCTGCAGATTAACAACTAATCAACACACATAGTTGACATCAACCAGTGTCCTCCCACTTTCAACCCTTGGTGTGACTGCAGGTCTCTCGGACCGATCCGGCACAAAAACACCTACCTGGGAGACTGTCGGCACAGATCAGTCTGCCAGCAAGGAAAGCAAGAGAGAATTTACCATCAAGCCACTTACCTTGTCCACAAGGCTCCGGTTGCACGCGAAAATGCGGTGAGTTAGATACTGCGCCCGCTCGGCATTTTTTGTGCGGTCGAACTGCCTTTCCTGAAAATTGAAGTAACAACAGGCCCAACACCCGGGTGACTGACCGTGATAGCACCAAAACTTGTACCGGGCTGAAAAAGAGCACGGCACTAGATCGACGGTGGAAAAGAGTGATCTCCGTAACTCAGCTGAAGGCCACGCGACCGAGTATGTGTAGACAAGAAAAAAAACATCGTACACGTAACAACAGGAGCACCTACATGTCCCACGAGCTCTTATGAATATACCAGCTCCGATTCGCAAAGCCCACACCTCGAAGCAGCCGAACTGCTGCATCCTGCAGATCAATGTGACGGCCATTTAACATAGTAAAGGTCAGCGACTGCTCACACGTGCACCCGCAGCAGATGGCCCCTCCGACTGTACCGAGACCACCACTAACAATATATTTCGCATGCTTTGATACCCAAAGCCGTTAACAAAGCGAGGTGTAAACGAGCCACCATGGGTGCACTGGACACTTACATCCTTCAGCCTATCAATTTCGTCTTGCAGCTTCTGAATCTGCACAACAGAAATCAAAAAGAAAAGAAAAAAACGAGTCACTTTCCTCACGCTTCCCATTCACGGTAGTTGACGGCATAAGAACCACGCCTTTCTTGTCGTCTAGGCGCTAAGGCTTGCGAGAAAAGGTGACTGTTGAGCCAAGTCTCCAGAGTTCCCGTCCAGAAACCCGTGAACACGTTCACCCATAGAACGGAGCCCCCTTTCCTGCGCCTTCTCCGCTCACCGGGGGACTAAAACGGCTTCCAGAAACGAATTCAACCGTGGGTGAAAATGAACCAAGAGGTCATATCAACTTTGCTCGCTGTCAGACTCTTTCTTCATCTGAGAGCCCCCGTGAATAGACTCAACGAGCCAGAACGACGGCCGACTCCTTAGGATGCATATCCATCGTGTTTCTCTTTTCCCTTTCCCCACTGTCACCCCCCACGAACTATGCTTTCGTTCACGTGCAGGAAGGCCTGCAACAGCAGGGTATGTGTGGAAAGAACAACACGCAATAGTTAGCTTCGTCTTTAGCGACAATAAGCTGGTCTTCCTTTGTGGCCTCCCGACGAAGTGAGCACTTTTGTACGACACTCCATCCCCTGTGCTACCGTTGTCTACCTACTCCATATTGACAAGCACGCGCTGGAAATCAGGAAGAAAGAATCTTTCACCGTGTCACAAAGACACACTCCCTCAGAATACGCGCGGCTCACCGCTGAGGTAAACTGGAGCTTCGAGACTTCATCAGAGCTCTTTTCCTCAGGCAGAAGTTCTTCGCGGTGTCGAGTAAGCACCAACTTGGTCTGCCGTTCTACTTTTTTCTTCTCTTCGACTGGGGGTGACGGGCGAGCCTCGACGGACCGTTCTCCTCTGTGCGGTGAGGTTACCCTCTTTGGCGGACTTCCTTTCTGACTACGGGCTCTCCTTGCTTTTGCGCAACGAGCGGCCACTGAATGGGTAACCTTCGTAACCGGGGGAGAGTTCTGCTCTTTGACGACTGTGCGCGACGCGGGCGCTGGTTTCTCCGAGGGCGCTGCCTTTGGAGAAGCCGTGTCCGGCTGTCAGACGACCCAAAATGACACCAAGCGTCGAACAAACGTTGGACCGTGCAGGCAGAAGGGGAAAAACAATAGCAGAGGCGGGTACACGTGACCAGACAGGCACGGGCGAAAAGGTACCACCGAAGAAAAAGCGCTATTCTACGGCGGATCCGCGGAACACTCTGTTCAGCCGTCCTCCACGGCATCGGTCTTACCTCCTGCTGGACATAGAAAAAAAGATTCTCCATCTCGAGCTTGACAACCCGGCAACGGAGCTGACGGATCCGCTCGCCGGCCTCCTTCATTTGTAATGTGAGATGCTTGAGGTCATCCTCTAGTACTTGCCGCCGCGGTCTGCAAGGGCTGTGGGCACAGCACCACAAAAGATACCAACAGTGTAACTGTGGGTTTCAAAAACAGCAGACGGAGCACTTCTCAAAACAGCTGGCAGAAAGAGTGGGGTCACCGCCCAAGGCTGCACAGTCCAGTAGTAGTAGTACAGTAGTAGTAGGAAAACGGACACGCTCCGGGGCACGCTGAACGACCAACCACTCTACTCCGCGCACGAGCTTGGCGACTCTAGGGCGTGTGCTCATGGTAGAGATCGTTGTTGCGTGAATGGCCTCGAACCGTCCAGTGTCTATGGAAACGCTGTACGACGTTGTCTGGTTTCAGGTCCTTGACTGTGCTGCCGAGCCTGCCCTCGTACAGCGAACCAAAGACAAATGAACTGTGTGTCGGTTCGGGAAAGGCTGAATTTCACCCTGCTGGTGATCCACCTTGAGGACGAGATACACTTGACGAACGCAAGTCGGTTCTTCCCTAAAAGACATTTCCACTGTCCCCCAGCATCAACACTTACCGCACTCCACAATCGGAAACATATGTGGTCAATGGATCACGATGTACGTCCAGAATGACACCACTGAGTTTCGATTTGTGAGAAGCACCCGAGAACGTGGAATGGAAGTTTAGGAGACTACACGAGACGTACCAGTACGGACTGTTGCGCTTCGGGTCGAACACAACAGGGCGGATCTTCTCAAAGTTGGTGCAGGTCGCGTCCAACTCGTCATACGCTCGCAGTGTCTACGTATCACACGGACAAAAAACGGCTCGGGACGGAGTAGTTCTAGACTGCTCCGCCACTGTTCCGCTAGACAGAGGGAATATGTAAGCACATCTGCCGCCCACTTCGTGGAAGAGAGCTGGCATGCCCCAAGAGTGCCCCTTCAGCGAAAAGAATACCAGCGAGGGGAGTCCGTTGACGGTTGAGAGAGTCCACGAAGTGGCGGTATAGCCATGGAAACCAAATACAATAACTGCCACAGAGCGATCTTGATCCGATGAGGGCCTCTCCATACGACATATACCATTCAACTTCCAAAAAAATAGATGTCGGAAAAAAAGTCAGTTCTTCTGTCGACTATTTATAGTCCAGGGGACAGCGGCAATCGTGTTAACAGCCTCATTCAAACCTGAACTTACATCATCCAGACTGCTCACGACAAGCACGTGCAAATCCTGTAAATACTTCTTCTTCTCCTCCAGCGACTGCATACGCACAGAAAGTCAACACCGCAATGCCGCTCGCTCTCCAGAAGAAACACAAAGGCTGGCTGCTTAGGACCACAAAGCGGAAAACATAGAAGGACAGGGGGGTTCTCCGTCCTGTGAGCTCCAACCACAAACCCCTCTGCCACCACGCCACCCGCGGTTCTGTAAGCAGCATGAATACTTATGAGCCGATGTATACGCGGGACGCCTAAATAGTGCCAAGCCAAACAAAAGCGAAAACAGTTACACATGCCGCAACAAGGGTCGAAAATTTGATAACCACTGAGACTCTTCACGGAATGCGCCAAGTGACCTTCTAAAGACAACCGCCGTAATACGTTCCTGACGGCGTGACTGAATGCGAAGCTCGTTCCTCGGAAACGTTAGGTGGGTAACCGTTCTGGATAGTGAATTGCAGTCAAAAGAAAGAAAACCGTAGTCACGAACAACACGACTCATCAGGGAGATCCACAACAACTGGTCTGACCACCGACAACGGCAGGGTTCGAACCTGCGCGGGCAGAACCCAATGGCTTAGCAGGCCACCGCCTTAACCACTCGGCCACGTTGTCGGAACTCTCTTTTAACCGGTCCACACGAATAAACGCTCCAGAAAAAGCGACGTCTTCACGTTTAGACGCAGGCGCGACGAGCTACAGCTGCTCTCCCAGCAGTTGAAGGTAACCGGAGCGCCCGCAGCGCTCTTACATTACCTCTGAGCGCTAGAGGCCCTCGTCACGCGTGTTCACAGGGTCAGCTCGAGGCTCCGAGGCCACGTCAGCCCCAGCACCCCAGGCGGAAGACCGGAGAAACAACAGAAAAAGCAAAGCAGTGACCTCAGGCACGCAAACCCCTGGCACCTGCGTTCTGCGCCATAGACGACATGAAATATTTCCGCTGCTCTAGCTTTGCCAAAACAGTGCGCCTTCGAAGACTCACGCAAGGGCTGCTGAGGAGACGAGTGACTCGGTCGAACGTCTGGTCAATCAGATCCTTCATGGAACTCAAAGCCGTCCAGACGCCTTCCCGCGCCTGCAGCGACACGAAACATAAGGCACCAAAAAAAAGACGAGCTAACAGTGCACCTCGGTGTGCTACTTCGCTTGCCTCGTCCGGATACACGGTTCCTGTTCTTCGTTCTTCCTACAATACGCAGGATTACGTGTGGTGCCTGTACTAAGACAGAGAAGCTGGAGCCCCGTCGTAGACGCGAGCTAGAGAAAACTGAAGAACACGCCCGGGCCCTACTGTCTCTGTAGAAAGAAAAAGATGTCTGCAGCCACTGGAGGTAACAGGAGAATCTCGTCAGTCCTCACTGGATCCGAGGAATAACGACAGACCACTTCAATGACACATTCGCCTGCATAGCACTCAACTGCGCACCTTAGCCGTTAGGCGCTTCCCTTGGCTAAGAAGAGAGTCCAGCGCCGCTTGCTGGACAGAGATGTCATTCGGGTCTGACGCAAACACCTCCTTGCCACGGTCCATCATTCTCAACACCCCCGTCACGCCCGTCTGCGCCGCACTCGCCAGGTAGTTTTCGTGTTGCAGTCCTTTTTTCAGAGTCGCGAGTTCCTTGTGCGCATCCAGCAGCTGTCCCACGAGAGCCTCGGTTGCTTTCTGGAAGTCGCTAGAGACAATGACACGCGGAACAAACAACACAGGAGACTTACGGGCAGCTGCCTGTATGAGCGGCTCTTACCTCAGCTATGCTGGAGCCCTTGCCGCCCCTCTCTATCCCAAGACGTTCTGCACTACCGGTTCGACTAAATTGGTGAGCTGGCTTTTAACCCCGCGCCCTGGTCTGAACCGTTCGCGTTCAGCAGGTCCAGCGCACGTCATTGACAACTGTGTTTCTCTCCCAACAGCATCACTCACACCCATCGGTGACAGGTATCAGGCAAAATCGGCCAGGAACGGTCCTCAACCGCTGTACACCGAAAAGGAGGTAACCCACGCGAAAACGTGCAGCCAGCGCTGCCACTGCTGGGAAATGAGATCCACGCAACTTCCGCCGGAGTGTCGGCCGTCGTTCACGTCCACCCCACAACATCTTGCTCAGCTCTTACGGCGCTAGTTCCGAAACCCTGCACCCGCCCGGCTGAGCTCGAAAAGTTCTTTCTGACTCTCTTCGCTCCCTGGTCACGCAGCCATTCTTGGTTGGGTGCTCGGGGCGACAACGACGTTACCGTTCGTTCTCAATGGACAAGACTACGATACCAGCTTGTTACCTCTACGACTTCTCTTACACAAGCAGGTATGCTTATTACATTGGCCCGTAGATGCCTAACGTGGCACATCGTTTGATACTGAGAGAAGTAAACTCCTGAACGCTAGTTCGACACTGGCTCACCCGTCCTCGGAAACCTTGTATAGGGCGGTACCCAGGTCCGCCACTTGGCGTCGCAGCTTGAGATTTTCTTCTTCAAGCCCTTGAACTATAGCGTCCCCGACAAAATCGTCCCTCTGCATGCGACGGCTCGCCTCGATCCGCGCGTAACGCCGGGACGTTTCTTCACTCTGGAGAAGCTCCAGCTGCGCCTGAAGGATACCGCCCCGCGCAAGAACCTGGTATGTACCCACCGCCGGCAGAGAAGCACTTTCACCAAGTGCTCACGGAGAAAGTTGTGTACTGATGTAAAAATTAATGCGGCGCGCCAAGTTGGGGGGGGTGAAGAAAACATCAGCTGTCCAAATGATCGGCTAACTGTTACCACCCAGATATAAAGTCTCAGCCCGACTCAACGCCGTCCTGAACATAAATACTCAGCCGGCTCCAAGCATAGGCCACACCCGCGACGATAGTTCACACTACTGAAAAGCTCACTGAGGACGTCCTCGCACTTTGTCTGGCGAACCACCACAGCGACGTGGAGACAAAAAAATTCCACACTGCTGAGACTGCCGCGCGGTGGCGAGGCAAAAGCCTACACACTGTAGTGGAACTGGCCCCGAGCGACCTTAAATGGATTCTGCGAGGTCTCACGCGGCGTGCAACTTTCAGAAAATGCGTGAGCCTACCGCCCGTAGTCTGCGGACTGATGCCGCCGTACGGACGACTGCTCCTGTGGTGTGCTGATTTGAACGCCCCCCAGACTGCCAAGAGAAGCTAATGCTGGAAAACTACGGTTCAGGGTAACCAGTAATCTCCCAACAATGCGGCTGCAAAGTCATGCAGCACTAGCAAGTTGCAACGCTTGCTAGCTTGCGAGGTAAAACCGCAAGTGACTACCGCCCCCTCTGGGGCACCATGTACTCGAATGAGAATACATGGCAGGTGTACCGCGGAAAAAGCTCAAGGCGGAGTCCAGGTGTGCCGTGTGAGCGAAAGTTGAGCGGAGTCCCCTTTAGACTCGGAAAACGTACCACCGCTCCAGTCGGCTCTCTGAAGACGTCAATTCCCAACTCAACTGCTTTTCTTGGAGTAGTATGGAACCTCCCACACTCACTTTCAGGGCCGCGTTTTCCTCTCGTAATGCAGTGTTCTCCTTCAGTAACTGCTCTTTCACTTCGTCTGGCCCTTCCTCATCAGGGGCCGCCTTCTTGTTGGGCGCTGTTTCTTCCTCTTTCTGTGACTCTGAAGATCTATCCGGTTCGTCGTTCGCCGGAGGAACCGCCTCTAGCTTCAGAAGCACGCGGTTGTCCACGGGAGCGCGACGGTTGTCCGTCTCCTGACCGGGACTGTCCCACCCAGCATCCCCCTCCCCGCGTACTGGAGCAGAACAGTTCCAGTTACAAGTGACTTCGTCGGCCAGTGCCGTGTCTGCCGGCGGGGGCGATGCGACGGGAGGCTGTACGTAGACCCCAATGCGTCTGGAACGCGACGCGCGCGCAGTAGCACTACGGCTTCTCTCGCCTCCCACACACCTCGAGAAAATCGGACAACTTCCACAGCGAGAGTTGTTCCCCTTTGCTTCAGCCGTGTCCCGTGGAGGAATGATCGTTAGCGTGGCGAGCCGTGTGGCGTTGGGAGTCAAGGCGCAAGGAACCAGCCAGGGTCGTCGCATTTGTTGGCGATGCAGCTGTTGCTGCTGCTGAGATATCAGCTCTCGTTGCCTCTTTTGAAGCACCTGCATCTGCCTCTGAAGTTGGGCTTGCCGTGCAACAAGGTCCTCTGGAGACATATGAGCACTCAACCCTGTCTGCCAGTGTGAACTGGGGTATGACTGTTCGAGAGTCGGTTTACTACCAAGGCTCCGACGATCACCCCTGCTGGACGCGCCGCCGCTGACGGTTGACGATTCTGGTGGCAATCTGTCCCCAGCAGGAGATGAACTCACCCCCTCTCCGGAGTGCAACACGGCAGCCGGACCGACAGAAGAGGGGCTCCGGTCAGGTGGAGTTGACACAGACGCAGCTTTCGGGCACCGGTTCGCCAGGGAGCTCGACTGCTCAATGCTTGTCTCGGACGTCCTTGGCTGCATCCTGTCGACAGACGGTGCCCACCAGACACTTGAGCCAACAGGTGGCGGAGTCTCAACACAGCTAGACGGAGCGGTCCTCGGTCTAGTAGCGACTGAAGGAGACGGTATGGCTGCGGACGCGGGGGGAGAGGAAGACGTAAGCGGATTCAGCGGGGGGGATTCTGCAAGGTGGCCACCTCGCGCGTTGAACTGCTGCGCAAGTGACATCTCTCCGCCGCCTGCCCGGGGCACGAAGGGAGGGCATCGGCTCCGATTCTGTGGTCCCTCTTTCGCCCCACCTGGCTGAGCAGAAGAACCCCTTCCGTCCCTCAAAACTGCGCCAGATGTCCGTGTGGGTATCGTAACTGATTGACTCTCAGAGTTGCTTGTGTCACTCGTAGACGGCATCTGATGCCACAAGCGTCGGATCGCCGCGGTTGAGGGAGCCCATCCCTGTCTGGGCCCCTCTGGGCTCCCTGGCGGAACGGAGAAGTCGTGATACAGGGAACGAAGTGGGCTGTCTCGCCGTACCGGCGAATAACACCGGAAAAACTGGCCAGACGCGAAGCGAACGGTACGTGCAGCCGCAGTACGTCCAGAGTAAGTCTGGGAATCTACACCGTTCAGGGGGTGTGCATCGGCTGCAGCATCTTCTTCAAACGATAACGGGTAGCCGTTCTGGCCGAGAAGCGACAGGGAAGAAATGCCCTCCTGCGAGTCTGACAGCAAACACGGCAATCGTACGGCTCAAAATCATGTCTCACACCCCAAACTGCAACGGCGCCTCCAGAGGTAAGTACCTGGCACGAGCGCAGGCTACGATCAACGAGAGGGAAAGATGATCTAAACCACTTACCGGGAGACGTCAAGTGAAGATCGGAATCCTGCGAACAATCAACCGCCGCCATGTTTGCCGGAGTTCCGGCCTGCGACTGCAGAGAGAGATTCCAGGGAAGACGGAAAAGGTAGTACCCAGTGACGAAGAAAGAAACGGCGCACCTGCTTATCCTGCCGTCTCAACACTGCTAGCTTCGCACGAGTGTACTCGGGAGCTGCCTGCTGTAGAGCTGATGATGTACATCGTGTAGCATGAGGGAAGGAATGGCCAACAAAAGCGGGGGCGCTCTTTCTGTTTGACAACCGAGGCTCCGACAACACGCGTGATGCGGGTGAGGCTTGGGCAGATGATTCTTCCCCGGGTACAGCAGCACAACTGTCGGAAGTCGTCAACGTGCACGTAAGAGGACGCTCCAACCGAGGCTCGCAGAAGACGTGATACGCAAAAGAAGGCACAGTAGATGGAGGGGAGCGCCAAGCCGTGGACGCTTGGAGTAAGCAGGGAGATTCCCGAATTTCCAACGAGGCGCGAGATCAGCCAGTGCTAATAGCTTCCTGAACCCTTGACTCTAAGCTCACACGTCATCCGTGCCCGGCGCTCGTGAAAAAACGGAGACCGAGATTCTGAAAGAGGAGCAACAGACGAACGTTTCGATACAACTGCGCTCACTGTTAGGGTGAAAAAGGTTTTGCCCGGGGGCACCACCGAAAGGAAGGTGAATCTCTTCAACGACACGCCAAGCCTCTGCCTTGACGGTACGGATCCGGGGATACGCCCCACAAGACAAAGGATGGGTTCCAGTACGTGACTTTCGAAGGACTGGCAAAGCTACTCGTTCTCATGAGTTCGCACAGACTCCGATCACCAGACTTACACGGGTCAGCTCTCCGGTATCCGTCCCTCCCTTCTACGAGCAAGGAATCACACCCCCGCGAAGCTGCCCCAAACAAAAAGAACCGCGTTGTCCACTGTGCGAAGACAGACTCGCAACCAAAAATCCCGTTTCAGGGATGTAATCTGGCTTCGGTTTCCGCCAACCAGAAAGCCGCCGTGCTACGGGGCTGGCTCCCATCGGCACTGTTTGTCTTGAGTGTCGCGTGGCGGCTTGGGAAGGACCACATGCAACCGCTGCTCGGGCACCCCTGAATCCTTTCCTGGCTGGTTGCCCGTGCCTCCATCTTGCGGCTCCAGCAGTGGCTCGCTTTCTTCGCAAACAAGTTGACACTCGAAAATATTTTGCCTATCCGGGTGGCTCCGAGCCTCACCATATCCCTCGAGGAAACTGCTTTTGCCGCATGGCGTCGCCGGTCCGTTTCAGCCCCATAGCATCGGTGTGGTTAGCGAACGGGGCTACAAAAACGAGCCGCTATATTTGCTGTCTTTCCATCGCAAACACAGTCTACCGCTTCTCTACGAGGAGTTATCGTGTTGCCGTGTCCAGACAAGGTGACTGCGCTCTCTGTTTGACGAGGCTCCTTGCTTTCCGAGGCGGCCGCTAGAATTTGGCCCTCTTCAACAGTTTTGATTGAATGTGTACATACTCTCTGTCTCACTACGGGAACAGCAGGACATGCAAAGTCGTTCTGATGCCCGTCACATCAGAGGTAGCCCCGACGTTGGCTTTCCATGCCAGGCCTCTCATCAATCGTACGGAAAAACGGACTGTCTCTATCACCGGTTTCGCGCCAACAGCGACGAAGGCGACATATAAACTCAACGAACAAGTGGTCGTTCGGCCGCGGAAGACGCCAAGATCTTGCACTCGNNGAGCAGAGCACCAACTCCCCCGATCCATGCACAATTCCAGAACGGAGCCGATGAGAACGTAGGCACAAACGAGAGCTACCACATCGTTCCCCTGTCGTCTTCCTGGTACCCTTTTTCAAAATCGCGACAGCACAGAAGACTAGCCTACCGATTTTTCCGGCCGCGGACCATCCTTCTGCTGGACTACACGGGAAATGCAACCCGCCGGGGCGACAACCCCCCTACCCCCCGGAAACGTAGCTTGCTTGGACTGTCCTTGTTATCAGCGGTATTTACTGAACAAGGACGAGCATGAAACAATCTCCAAAGGAGTTCTGCGCTCCTGCTCGCACGGAGCCAGAAGGGACGTGATCATCAGGCGTACTTCCTGAATCTCCGATGTCTGCTCCTCGGGACATCCAGCGAATGTAAGTACCTTTCCAGATTTTGGAATATCTGCAATGAACTCAAACAGCTGCCTGCCACGAATTGCGCCACTATATGCACGCGACAGATCGTACGGAAGCCCGCCGCTACACCAGAGATAGTAACAAATAATCCCGGTAGCCCAGGCGTCACGCAGGGGACTGTACACAACCCTTAGGTTTCCATCTTCTCGAAGAAAATCCTCTGCGCTTCTGGGGTCTAGGTAGACGTCCGTTCCTATCCGCTGGAACTTCACTGGCCGACCCGTGTTGGCCAAAACGGTACCGAGGTCCCCCACGTAAAGGCGACCGTCGACGCCGACTAGAAGGTTCTCCATCTTCAGGTCATTGTGTAGCATTCCCATAGCATGAATATTCGCGACAATCTGGATCAAACGAACTACCAAATAAATACGATCGGGAACACAAAGAGCGCCTGGGGGGACGGCTAGCAGATCACCTAGCATGATTGGCATGGCAGTCACACGATTCAAAATCGCGAACTGGACATCCCCCGGACTGACTAGCGGCAGCCCATCTATGGCGGCCATCCACGAGGGTGCTGCAATACCTAGACGCTTCACTGCGGATACAGTCAACCACTGCGGGGCAAGACGCCAAAAAGACATCTGCAGCCACTCCAAAGCCTCGGCTTCTTCTACCGCCTTCGCAGGCTCACGAAGCAAGTTTTCTTCGCACAGAAAGAGTTTGATAGCAACCAAGTTTCCACCACGTCGCTGCGTCTCACTACAGGGTGTAGTCGACCCTATACCCAAGAACACGTTCTTCTGTTCCACCGGTCGCAGCTCATCTGCTGCGAACACCATGGCCTCCGAACCCCCTCCGAGCAGTCGGCCAGCGGTGAGGTCCATTGTGATGAAAGGCGCACTGCTGTCCACACACCGTACAACGAAGTGCTGTCCGCAAGGGAACAGCTGCTCTTTACGCAAGCTAAGCACTGGTGAGGAGTGCTGAAAATCTCGCATGCTTTTGTCTCGGTTGCACCGAACTAGCTGAATTAGAATATTGGCACACTCCGGTGACGGCACAACCTGCTTCATGCCAAAAGTCCGCGCCTGCCACGCCTCGGTAGAATCGGTCACATATCGAAGAGGTGAGGCTTTCGCCTCTTGTGCCCGCTGAAGCCGCTGCGTATGCCTTATCCGGCCACTCTGCCTGTAGAACTTACGAACCATGCTCCACTCCCTCTGAAGGGTGGAAGGTAACGATTTCATGGCGTGCAAGGCACAGTGTAGCGCTGAGCTGAAGACGTGCTCCTTCCGGGACATTCCTGCCTGGTGTCTGTGGTCCGTGTCACCCTCCACCGGTGAGCTCTTATCTCTAGCAGAATGCTGCTTGGCAACAAGGTCTGTTCCCCGCGACTGCGTGCCCGTCCCAGAAACAGTAGCGCATGCCGACGCGCGGCAGTTCACTTGTATCCCCCATGAAGACTTTGCCCGCCCAGGATCCCCTGCCTTCTTCAAGCCCTCACTCTGACTCCGCCTCGTCGGCCACCTGTCCGGGCTAGTAAACACACCAACAAGACGTCCTCGAAGGCCGCGGGAGTGGCCTCGTAGCCCTGTCTTCTCGAGAGGTAGGACATGTCCGACAGGATTACGCGACCCACTTGGTGATCGGCTCAGCTCTACTCTCTCTTGCAGAGCCTGGGTCTTGATCTGCTGACATGAGGACGACCCTTCCGGCGTGTCCGAGCTCTTGCCAACACACGCTGAACAGAACGAATCGCTGCCGCCCACGGACGCGCCGGTCGCACCCGGCTCCCTGGCAGAAATAATCGACTTCTGTCCGGGCCCATGGCAATTGGAAGCCACATCACCCCTCTCTCCCCGTGTGAACAAATGCTCCTTCACAAAAACTGGTGTCACCTCCTGGGAACTGCCTGTACGCTGAGAAGCAGATGCCAAACTATTTTCCGCGGAGTGCCCACGTCCCACCATGCCGTGAATGAGTCCTCTGGCTGGGTGAGAACCCAACAGGCTTCCGACTGTCTTCCGACGGGGGCGGCCCGAGGGCACAGCAGCCGCATCTCCTGAGCCTTCGGCTGAAGTTTTCGAAAGATCTGGATCCTCACTGACCGCGTGGTGAGGGTGCCGATGCAACAGTGAAAAAAATGACATCGGGAGTGACGTTCCGGAAAAACACTGACGTCGAAAAGCCCGACTCGCAGCGGATCAAAGGTTCGCCCGTTCTGCTGACCACCTGTGAGCAACCGCACTGTCAAGCCGCTGCTAAACCTTGTGAAGCCAAGGCAAAGAAGTATTGTAGACCACTTGGGCAGATTCCGGTCTCAAGCGTGATCGTCCTTCGAACCTCCTCATACCAAGAGAAAGGGAAAATGAACAGTCTTGCTCTGTCGCGAGCTAGTGGCCACACCTAGAAAAGACGCAGGAAGTAAGGAGTGCTTCAATTTACCTCTGGAGAACGTGACCGGGTGTGCGGAAAAAAGAACAGCGCAACAATGTATGTTGGTAGGTTGGGATAGATTCTAACATTGCTGGGACATGAATGGGAAGCAGGCCTCACTGGCCGCCAGCCACACGCGAAGCATGCTGCGACGCGCAGCTGGCTACCGTTTGCTGTTGGCTTCTTTGGAGCTTCCGCCCCAAATACCACGCTCGCTAACAAAGGCTCCACCGTTTTTAGGGTTGCGTGCGATTGAGTTCAACAATTTGAACTGATGGAAACAGCAGGGCCATCCTATAGCATCCTGCACACTGTTTAGATGTGCACACACCGTAGATACCGCAACAGAACAAAACACTGCAGTCAACCGCATGAAGCGCATCCGCTTGGTCCCGATAAATATATGCCTGAAGCTACTGCCAATCACGTGACAAGTACTTGGCCCGGGAAGTGGATGACGGGTGACATTGCCCCCGAGGAGGAAACGCTGCGCGGCAGTGAGTTCACGCGGCGGAGCTGGCAGCTAGGCATGTGCCACTGTGTCGGGAGTTCGCCACGCTCCCTGGGGGTCTTGTCGACGGCACAGCGAGCCGCATGAACAACCCAACAGCGAAACGCGGGATAGCCGTGAAGAAGGTGCCTGAGGCTTTTTTGTTCGGAAGGGTTATGCAGATTCCCGTCTGCTCTCGCGGTAGACTTACGCTGGGAAAAAAAAAGCGAGCCGCACGATCCGTGTCGGGAGCCCCGCTGGTGTTGTTGGCTCGACTCGCGTTCATTAGCAGCAATCCCCGGCAAAGCCGGTCTGCGCTGCACTGGCTAACAGAACTCACTCTACTATTCTGAGGTGCTCTATCGGGTGTGCTCCCCTCGGATCAGTGCCCTGCTCCACCCACACCCGCTCGTCTAGCGTCTTCCTTAGTTCGTGGTTTTCCTGGTGCTAGAGAGCTCCTGCCGCCGCTGGCTACCGTCACCACCGGCATACCCTTGTGAAAGCGGTCGCCTTATGTCACGAGGCACGCTGGCCGCCCGGACACAACGAGCAACTGGCAAGAGGAAGCCGGGTTTCGCAGGGAACGATGTATAAACCTGAAGCGTCGCGTAAGTGACGGGGGTTTACAACTCAAGCTACATAGGCGGTCACACGGTAGCTGCAACGGCTGGGAGGATTTTAGCAGTTACACTGAAGTCTGTTCGATAGCTTCCGCGTAACGCACGCGAGAGTGCGACGCGTCCTGCGGTGGGCGGCGGTGACTCCCATACACATTCTAGTCCGCACACACGTGACGCATTCATAGCAGACGTCACAAACCACGACACAGAACGTCGGCGCGGACGCGGTGCGGGCGCGGCACTACCCTCGCGTCGAAGGTGCGGCATCATCGCCAGCACTTGCGGTAGCTCGAAGTCCGGTGTGAGGACCCCCGCGTCTCGTAGGTCTCAAGAGGCAAAGAGAGTTCGACGAGACAACAGAAGAAGTGGACGGGTAAGGCGCTTGGGATCTTACACGACTTCCACGCACACGCGTGACCTGTGTGTAGCCACTTCGCTTTTCTCCATTGTAGATAAGTGGATAGTTCAGCGTCGAGAGACGTGTAGTGTAGTTACAGAAGGGCCTTCTAGGGGAGGCTAGCCTGGAAAAAGTGAAGCCTGGAGGCGGGCGACTAATCCTGTGGCTGAAGTTTTTTTGGCATGTACCCTTTTGTGGCACGGAAGTTCTTCTGCCGCTGGAGTAGAGAGACAAGCGCTTCTCTGTACGTTTCTGAGTTCGAAGGAGTTCACTCGATTGTTTGGCTACGGCTCAGTAGCGACCCGAGTGGTCAGCTGCGGTGCTGTGGACTGAGAGTGAAAGCATCGGAGAACTGCTGTGGGGTCCTGGGCGGGCCCTCATGGTTCCGTTAAAAGTCTCCTATTGGCGAAGTCAGAGCTCTTATGCCTGCTTAATTTTGGTCTTGCTCTGGTACTTTGCTTGGAGCCGATCCACGCCCGGCAGGGATGCAAGGCGAGTATCCGCACACGACGTCGTTCTGCTCCCGGGGACGCATTCGGCAGGACAGGTGCCGCCGGACGGTTGCGAAGGGCATACCCCGCGTAATACGGGCGCCAGAACTGAAACCGAGCTTTACGTAGTAGCACGCCTCAACTTCTCCTGCAGTTAGCTGAGTCGTGTGACTGATTAATATTCTCTATAGTCGGTGTAGGCTGCATGGCTTATCCGAGGGGGTGCTGGGTGCCGTTCTCGGGCACGCAACATACTACGACCGGTTGTAACTGACCCCGGTTCCTCATCTATTACAGGGAGGCCACCGCCCACAAACGGCTTTCCGAATCCTGCTTTTGGCCTACTGTACCCACTGATTTCGCTCTCCTGAGCGCTCCCCAGCTAGGGGAGGAAAAGCTGCCCTGACGAGTGTATAAAGGGAGGCGTTTTGGTTATCGTCGTAGATGCTTCTCTCAACACGGATTCCACTGGCCGTGTATGATACCATCATGGTCAGAAAGTGTCCCTCTTGACGCCAAACGACTCCTTTGCTGCTGTTGCTGCACATTCCTTGAACTCTTGCGTAGCGTTTTACATGTCGCTTCAGCCCGAAGGAAGCCGACTCTCACGTACTGCGAGGTTGTCCAAGCGTCCTCCGCGCACGACTCCTGGCGGGTCCTCTGCCGGGAGGCCGCGACACGCACCGAAAGGAAACACAGTACTCCGCAGGCACACAGGAACGGCTACCCCGTCCGTGGGGGGACGCTGGGTTGTCATAGGGTAAGCACACGAGCGCAGACATTTGCCGCTAGCCTTCGAAACCGGTTTATCCAGTCGCCGGTGTATCACTTTCAGCAAAATCAACGGGGTCGGATAGATGGGCGGCGGCTCGGCGAGTGGCACCGACGGCGTCGGATGACCTCCCGCCACGGAACGGACGAGGGCCGTCTCCTTTGGGGTGCTACCCGGGGCGCACACGAGGAGAGCTCTTGAGTGTTAGTTCAAGAGCGGGTAAAGCTGCCTGCGGTCTCTCCCGCCGAGCTGTACCCAGATGGCAACGACAACACCACTTCCAAGGTTCCCGCCTGTTCTAATGGAAAACAGAACGGCCTCACTGTCTGCTGCACGCATGCACCATGTTGTCTTTTGGTACCAGCTTCTGTCCAGCTACGCGTGCGAGCACTGGCTGACCAGGGCTGTGCTGGTTCTGATCTCGTACATATGCTCTGCAGCGTCAACTAATTGAACCTAGAATTTCCCCATCCTGTTGGCTTTTCATCTGGGTCTAGTGTAACGGTGACACCTCGAGCACTTTCTCCCCCCAAGGAGATATAACGCCGTCGCGCTCGGCATACCGGCTTCGCTCTCGGCGCTGAGAGCACTCCTCTGTGCTTCGAGTGACCTCTTTCTTACAGAATTTCTTCTGCCGTTCTTCGCGGTAGCGCTTTCTTCCTGGTGACAGCAGGGCTTCGTCGGCATGTGTCGAGTATGGCGAATATCCGGACTCTGTCGGACTACGCATCTACGCCGTCGCGAGGGGCGCCTCAGGCTGCTCCTGGCCAATCAGGAGGCGGTCTTCCACTGTTCTATTCGACAAGCGGAGCAGGCGAAGGGGAGCGGACTAGCTGGATCCAGTGGCTGTGCCCTGGTATCCATTTGAAGAGCCCATCCGCAATCCTGTCTCTCTCTCAAGTCGCTGTCTACATTGCCTCGCTCGCTTTTGGCCTGTCTCCCAATGACATTCTCGCTCCCACTTCGTAAGATGTAGCAGAGATGCGCAGGCGTCCTTTCACAGTGTGGAAAAGAAAGACACCTCGTGGTGGCGGAGAGGTCCCTTTTCGGGCGTAGATTTCTGAAACGCCTCTGCGTCAGCCGGTATCCTGTCCGTACTGTTTCGCTTCTCTCTCACGTGTTTCGTACGGTCCGAAGCATCCAATAAGCAGACTTCAGTGTCTGCATGAATGGTGTTGTGCTGAAGCCGCCCCCGTCCCCGCTGTGGTGTGTGAGACGCCTGAGGGGACTGATTACCCTGGGGATGCCGCTGCAGGTGCTTCCAGTCTATCTCAAATTTGTATTTCGTCACACAGTCCGAAGTACGGTGACGGCGCTGGGTAAGAGCTACGTTGAACGACTGAACGCTTTCGAGTCTACATAGTGCTTTTGGTAGAGCCAGAGTGGACACGCGGATGAGAAGCGTCGGCGCGATCTGCCAGAAAGCGTTACAGCCGTTTGCTAAGCCGGTTTCTCCTGGAGGGGTCACGTGATTACGGAAACGTCGTTTGACAAGAATTTGGCCTTTTACTCTCAGGAAGACACTGTTGATGTTCGGGGCCAACGTCCCGGAACTCATTAGAGCTGGCGAGGTCTGGAGACTTATATGCCCGCTCTTTCTGCATTTGAATCTTTTCCATATACTCGTAAGTCACTTTCATTGATGGCTCCTGACTGTTAGCACGCTCTGCATACCTTCATCAAGCAGTCAGGACAGCGCCAGAGGGCCTGCAGGTGTCCAGCTGTTAGAGGACATTTCTTCAGTCGTACGGTCTTCTCGCAAGTTGGGCAGCTCTCGTTTGATGTGCTTTTGGCAAGAGAGAGCTCACAGGTCACTCCCCCGTGGATTCACTTATACATCTCCTGCGTGCGACATGTCGTGAGTTCCCCTCTCCACGATTCCTGCACATGAATCTTTTCCGGTTGCCGTGAGTCCGCTGGGGATGTAAGTCTTCTCTTCTCTGAAGGGGGAGCCCACACGTTCCGCCTCCCTATGTTCCGGTTGACTGAACTGCTTGCGGGAGATATGCCAGTTCTTCGGCTTGATGTGTGCCGCTGCCTTTTCTTAGATGAATCTTTGGGTGCAACTCCGCATTGGTTTGACTATGGAAGACAAGTGAGCCAGTGCGGTTTTTCGCCTACGGACAGCTTTTGCGTCCGCAGGTTGTACGGCTACGGGGACCTTTCTGTGGCAGCCCTGGAATGCGCGTTAGAGGTCGATGCCACTTTCAGCGGCACGGTCCGTTGTTGTCTTCTCTTTGGTAGCTGCTGCACCACAAGTCGCAGGTTTCCCCTGCAGGGAATTCCTTTGGTCCGGGCAGTCCCTACAGCTGCGATACCAAACCATGGGATTTCGCGGGAGTCAACAGCTGCCAGAGTGGATGTTTTCCGTTGTCTTTTTCCTTGACTGAGGTACAAACTTTCTCTCGCACTACTCTACGGGGCCGCTCGCGCAACTCGTGTGCAGAGCGTCACAGCTGTCCTCACTAGTTTCTCCGGGGTCATACAGAGCTCCTGGGACTCTGTACATGGACAGAGCTGCACGTCCTTCCTTCCGGTCACTCTTTGCTCAAACCGTGCGCTCAACACGGGGGTTAAGCGCTGGGTGGTTTCCCATGCTTGGCAGATAGGTGGATAAAGGCACGCGACGGGCGGCCTGTAGACTCACGCGGGCACGCCCTTTGCCAGTCACTAGTCTCCTCAGGAAATTCCACTGTACACCAGATGGGTCGTCTGCTAAGAAAGATTGCTAGTTCAAGGATCCGTCAGTTTGGTCCTGTCAGAACACGCATATGGTGTTCGTTTTTTGTTGGCGGGCATGGTCTTCAGAGACAACAAAGCCGATTCAGGTCGCCAGGACTGGAGTGTTACAGGTGCTTCCGTGTAAACTACAGATACGGCTGGAGGAGGTTCCTCTCTGTCTACTTCGGCGTCGGAGTGTTGGCGAACATGGTCTCAGCAGCTGTACTTTTTTGCGGCCAAGTAAGGTTCTGCCCACACCAATCAGGTTTCTCCGCCTTTCACACCTTTTTGTTTCTGTCACAATGAGATGTCTTCGCCTGGGTGTCCCTGACACCAAAGGCGGCTGTAGTCGACCTTCGATTTTTTTGGGGTGGCCGAAACTGTCGCGCTGGGAATGTGTTTCGGAGAAGGAGTATTTTCTCGAAGCTGAGGGCATGAAGTTAGTCTTGTCGGTTTCGCATGGCATCGCAGCGCACAGGAAAGTTAAGGCGAGGTAGTTCTGTATTGTTCACGGTTGAGAGCGACCTGGATGCAATCCAGTCGCATCCGGTAAGGATGTGCCAGGATTGTCGTACAGTGTACGACGCATTTGTGAACTAATCACAGTGCGGATGCATCTTCGAGTTTACCTTGCGTCTTCGTGGTGGTAGCTGAACACTTCCGTCCGCCTTTTTGAGCGCAC
Source organism: Cystoisospora suis (assembly GCF_002600585.1). Classification (NCBI taxonomy): domain Eukaryota; phylum Apicomplexa; class Conoidasida; order Eucoccidiorida; family Sarcocystidae; genus Cystoisospora; species Cystoisospora suis. Next base: position 131,633 of record NW_027153018.1, read on the forward strand.
AGACTCGAACTCGCGGGCCTGCGCTTGGATAAATGAGCTTGCTTCGCTGCGAAAAAGAGAAGTCGCTTACTGTGGTCTGTGACAGGAGTCGAGCCCGGTGGACGAAGTTCACTATGTTGATGGCTTCACTAGTGCGATTGCGTGCTTTCAGTGTTTGTTCTGATCACACGCAGATGAAGGCAGGAGCGTCTACGGCGGTGTTCGCACTCATCGGGGTCCAGGTGAGGAGGCTCACCAGGCGAGTGACGGGACACGGTTTTTACTCAAAGCGTCATGATCTTCGGCAAACACGTGTGTATGCCTGTTACGCAGTAAGATGACAGCCGAGATAAATCTTGCTGTTCAGCCGCAGTTCTTTGTGTGGGGTTGTAAGGGATTACCAGTTCCCAATTGTTCTACCCGTGTGCGTACCAGGGCCTTTCTTTCTAAGGCTGGCCTTTTTTTTTCATTTGTCTGTGGAGCTGAAGCCAAGGAACACTCTGAGCTCTGTTTTGGGAATCCCAGCTTTGTATGAGCTGTTGACCACTGTGGACGTCCTATTTCTGCGCAGTAGTATCAGTTTTCCTGCCCGTATCCGCTGACGTTGCTGCGTCTTTGGAATTGCTGCTCTGGGTGTTACGGGTTTTCCTCTGACGGCAGTGTGTATAACACAGGGTATACGGCCTTAGCGAGACTGGCAGCATGACTACCGTCGTACTGCCGTGCCGCTGTTCGCTCGAGGGAGCGATTTTCTCCCGTAGGAGTGACCGGATGCTCGCTTGTTTGCGCTAGAGAACTGTCTGACGCGATGAGCAGCGAAGTCATAGTTAGCGAGCGAGTCCCGCTTCCAAAAGACCTTCCCATTGATACAGCTGAGGCTTTTGGCACTCTTCGGGGTGTGAAGCTCCTAGTGAATCGCTCTACAGCATACGCATGCCTCAGCTGTGTAAGGGGTGAACTCTGTTTGCGATGCCTTCAGTTGGCAGAGCTGGCCTTGATATGGCATGCACTACAGGATCGCAACAGTGCCATACTCAGCGTTGGGTAAGAATCTTCGTCAGGTTGGCGTGTCAAGATCTTCAGCTGAGTACGTCGCACGAACAGAGGTGCCGGCCCGTAAACGTTTTGCGGCTCGGACTTTAGCTGCAGTTGCGACAAAACATGTCTTACCTCTGTCAAGGACACTTTCTCACAGATGTTGAGATATCACCGCGTATGGAGCAGCCACTGATCTTTACGCGGTAAGTCTCAGCGCATGCACGCCTGCACTCATTGGGCGCGACCCGCCGATGAATCAGCATCCGCATGCACCGGCCGAAGCCATTACTCACGAGATCAACTGATTGTGAATATCTTTTCTGTTGTGCATGGCTGTATATTGGGTCGGGGACGCTGGTGCGTGTATATTTCATGGAGCGCGCGTGCATGTTTCTCCCGATGTGTGGGTTTGCGCACTTCAGATGCCCTTGTTGAAAAAGAGTAGCCACAGTGAGCGATGATGACTAAGCGTACAAAGCATTTGCCTACTTCAGGCCCTTCGACATGGGAGTTGAATAGGGACTGACGGCATTCCGTGTCTTGTTGTGACGTCTTTTTAGAGCATTCCATTTGAGACGGTTCCTTCACGGCAAACTGTCGTAGACTCACATAAGCTTCTTCAGAATTGTGGATTTTGAAGCCAGGGGGAGAGTTTCGTTTTTGGGTCCCCCACAGTCACGGCGGTCTCGTGGTGCTGCTGCGGTGATATCTCATACAGCATATGCCTCTTCTTCGTGTTCATTTCTTCATTCGGCCGGCATATTGGTGAGTGGTCATGCCAAGGCGTCCCTGAAGGCACGGAGGTGGAGGAGACGCGTATTGATTAGCAGGTCTCCGTGTGGCCAGTGCTGGTCACTACAGTAATTAGTGTGGAACCAGGTGCTGCTGGCACGCTGTGAAGATAATTCAATATCAGGATGTGTTGGCGAGTAGGTTGTATGGTACGGGTTTTCCAGTTCGTGCTCACCGGGGATGTATGGACACTCAGGGCAGCGGGGGCACGTGGGCTAGGAGGCGCGACTGACCGGACAAAGGTAACTTTCCGGAGAAAAGTGGCTTCAGTCCGGCGTTGTTGTACAGCGCTGTTACAGCGACCTCCTGCAGCGACGGCTGCTCGGGCACACATTGACTTGCATAGGTCATTTGTCGGAGTTTTTTGAGGCGATGGCGGGATTACGAGGCATCTTGGGGGGAGGAGTAGTATTTTCCTGTGGGGACTTTTTCGCATCTGCACAGAAATAGGGGTTAAGCTATCGGCGTGGCACTACTAACCCGACTCCAGAGATCCGGGGGCACAGGGCCGAGCTGATGGACAACTTCTCACGAACCTATCAAGAAAGGTGATACTGTTTTTTTAGGAGAAAGTGTTTGCAGACCTGTAGTTTAGCAAAAGAAGGCGTTTTTTGGTGATGCTGTCAACTCAACCCTTCTCCGTGCAAAGTTAAGGCAGCGCTACTTCAAACGAATGGCTGTGCGCTCACGAAATGGTGTTCTCGGTCGCTCGGTGCTGTCGTTTATTCTTCGCAGCAAGGGATCTCCGGTGTATATAACACTGATATCCGTTTTCGTGGTTTGACCGCGACGCATGTCGCTTTGGTGTGTGTTTCCGGCAGATGCCGTGGGGCACATTGGTGGCTTGGCTCTAGGGTTTTGCGCAGGAGTCTGGTTGAACGAGAACAGCGACGTGAAGCCGAGGTAGGGAGGCCACAGCTGTCACCAGCGTTTCCGGGTGAACCTTTCAAGGGCCTCTGCCCTTCTTTGCAAAGTCTGGCTCAGCACGGCGTCGGAAGGGGATGTGAAGGGCACGCTGTGCGGTCCGGTGACACGTAACAGAGAAGCCTCACGGCAAGCTTTATGTGGTGGTGGCTGGCATGCAGACTGGTCTGTGTTGCGCTGGAGTAGGCTAAGTGGCTGGCCTGTGTCACGCCTGTGCTCTTTTTGGCTAGTGATACCAGAGAGCAGTTGGCCTGGAGCCCCAGACAGCGTGGCAGCTTTCAAATTCATTCTTGAGCGTGTGTGGCACCTCACAACGTGCCGCGAATATCGTTCAGCAAGTTGCCGCGTATACGTGTGGAGATAGTACGGCGCTGCTGTATGAGCTCTGCCAGGGAGGTTGAAGATCGTTGTCGGTTGGACATTCCTCCGACTCGAAGCTGCATGACTGGGATTTCTCCTCTCGGGCGATGGTGCTCACTCTCTTTTCTCCTTGCAGCTGGTACGACAAGGCGCTGGCACTGTCAAAGCTTGCTCTAGGCGTAGCTCCTGTCATGAGCTGTATATTAATCTGGTTAGTGCCGCGGTGCTAACTCTGCCGAAGGCCGCGTGGCACTACTACTTCGGTGTTTCCGACGAGGAGTGACGCCCGGGGAGTTACCGTGACAAACACAAATTCGCGCTAGTTCGAAACGAATAGTCATGGTAGTTTCCGGCTAGTTTCAGGTATTTTCCTGGCTGAGCGTGGAGGCGACAGCACAGCGGTGTCCTCTTTCCGCTTTGAAACACGCTCTCGCGGGTAGATCGACGAAGCAGATGTAAAATGCCTCTACGTTGCTCTCTGCGTTGGCCAGCAGGCACTTCGGCGGGAAAGGGTGCTACCTGGAAGTGCCAGCTTCGTCCGTTGAGTCGCCGCACGAGAATGGCGTTTCATGTGGCTGTTCATTGCGCTTGTTACGAATAACTGATGCCTCGCAAAGGTTCTGGCGAGGCGTAATGAATCTGAACACTCCGCTCTTTCTGCATGGTGTACTCACTCACTCTCGCAGTCGGTCCGGTGATGTGTAAGGTGCTCGAGGTTTCTAGGCGCTCGTGGCAGCCTTGTCCGGTGAGTCGCATAACGAGCGTGGCAGTTTACGTGACATTCATTTCGCTTGTTACGTATAGCCGCCGCCAGCGCATCGTCAGCTAAAGTGGAGTGAATCTTCCGGCTGGACAGGCTCGAGTCTATGCGTGTTGTAATCGCTCACTGCGCAGTATTTTGATACAGGCTGAAGCCCATATCATCGATTGGTGACAGGTTTCCAGGCCGGTTGTATCGCATCGGCAACAGTAACTGGAGAGCTGCGGTGCATGTGTTGCCGGTAACTTGAGTTCTGTCGTACGAGTTTTCTTTGAGTGGCCGTCTCCTCGGAAAGAAACCTGAGTAACGATATTGCGGAGGCGCTCCAGTCAGCGGCTCATCAGCACAAACGCGTCTGTCCGAGTTGCGTGCTGCATAGCTTCGGCTGGCCAACGAAAGTGGCAATTCATCGGGGACACCACAAGTAGAAACGTTCGAAATTTACTCTTCGGCACTTCGGCGAGCGGGATTAACCTCGTTTACTCTATGTTTCGTCTCATGCATCTACAGTGGGCCGCTCTTTCCTTTAAGCAGCAGAAATCACCTACACTCAGAGAAACGGTGGTCCGATTCAACACTGCATCGAGGCTGGTTTCTCCGTCAGCCACAGCCCAATCGGAACACGGAGTCTGTGTAGGGCCGGCCTGTAGGGGCTGAGTCAAAAGAAGTATATCAGAGCCCAGCGGTGTTCGCATATCCCGCAGTCCTTGACCTCTGTTGTTCTCCCCCCCTCTACTCCGGTCGTGAACCTTCGATCCAGTTGTAAATATTCTTAGATCACTGGCTCCAACAAACGCATCTCTGAAACAGCGGATTCGAGAACTTAGTCAAATTACTTCTAGCCTCTTTCCAGTGTCTTCCAGAACGTATGGGCCCAATGAGACGGACGGCGCTCCGATCCAGTAACGCACTGTTGTGCTTTGGAAAAGCAAAGATACTCATTACACAAGCGCCCGAATACAAGTCCGCTTACGGGCAACCGTCAGCAGGAAACTCATTAGCAAATGCACAAGAATAGCAGTGGATAGGTGTGAGCTCCGCCACGCCCAGCACGATGGGAAGCAACTGCGATGCTCTCTTCCCGTCCCTCTGCTAACGGACTACTAAGAGAAGGAAATGAACTAACTCTTCCGTCTCCCTCCGCTGGCCAGCATCCACCCCTTGTTGAAGACGCGCGGACTCCGTACGTTCACGCACACGGCGCTGTTTCTCTTGCTGACGCTCGGCTTTCCTCGCTCGCTGAAATGCCACGGGACGGAACCCATAATCAGCGGTCACTGGAGCACTGTCTTGTCTCAACATTCCTCGTTCTCCACTGATGTGATTATCGCCTGTGTGGCTTGGTTCCACGGACGTGCCGCCTTGTATCCAACGCGAAACGCCAGCCCAACCAGCTCTTCTTCTGGTAATTCCAGGAGCTTGAATCGGCTCCGCTTCACCTGTCGCTCCTCGCTCGTGACCAGGTCTTGTACCTTGCACGTGATGCCGTTCGAGTAACTCCCCGTTTTGATCACTCAGGGCCCGGCGTGACTCGGAGTGAACTTCGTCGAATAGTTCGCTGTATCCGAGGTGACAAGCTGACTGCTACGATTGTCCTCACTGGGGTCCTGGAGTTGTTCTCATTCAGCAACATCCTTTGCCGTTCCTCTCTTATTTGCGCTTTTTGCGTGTATCACTTCGAGCACGCCACAGAAGATGAAAGCCGAGTGTGGACGTTGGATCCAAGCGAGGCTCATTCAAGTCCCGTGGCAATGGCAAAATCGCTTCCCGTCCGTGGGTCAAGAAGAATGGCGAAAACCCTGTAGCCATGTGCGGGGTTGAGTTATGCGCTAACGCCACGGCGGACAAGTAAGTATCCCAGTCGTTACCCTGTTTACTACTGCAGCCCGCAACGCCTTCCGGTTTGAATCATAAAGCTCTTGACGATTGAGTTGCCTTCGGATAGTACGGGGTCTAGTATAGATTTTTTATATCCATAGTGACACAGAAATCACGTAGCACGGCAGCCACGAACAGAGGGCCGTTGTCAGACAGCAAGGCCGCAGGGACGTGATGCTGTGGCACTCGTGTCTGTCCCTCAAACACGATACCACATCCGTTACCTCGGTCTTGCGCAGGGCGGTGAGTTCGACCCACTGCCTGCGCGCAGGGCGGTGAGTTCAACCCACCTCGTGAAGTGGTCGATAAAACTAATATAATAGTCGCACCCGTAGTCGTTTTCGTTAGCGGACCGGACACCCGTTGCCACCACTTCTCCTGGCCAACCTCTTGGTGCAGCCTGCTCGGGAATGACTGAGGACCACTGCCAGCAACCTGCCAACATGGTAACCACTTTGGTATCCGGCGCAGCGTAACGGAAGTCTCTTATAGTTCGAGGTGACACTGTCATTAGGTGTAGGGACGGGCTCTCTGACGCCACTTGGGGGCAAGACTACAGCGCCCGGTGTCCACTCGTTAGTGTGCTGTCCGCGCGCACGACAGCGGCAGCAACGCCCTTTGGTTCGCCAGTGCTCGGATGTGCGACAACGGCTACCGTTTCACGTCAGGTGACCTCAGCACACCACAGCGAGTAGAGATATAGTGATTATTGTGATAGTAAAATTTATCCCGGGGACGATCGGAGCTCCGCCCTCGCTCC
>NW_027153018.1:138584-138745 GCF_002600585.1 Cystoisospora suis
ATCCTTGGCTCTCCTCGTCCTCAGCTCGCGACGGGGTGTGTTCGTCGGAGCTTGAGGGCCTGGCGGCTCCTTGGGACGACGGTGCTGTATCTTTGTCACTACGCTCCGGTGGGACAGGTAACACTCTCGCTTCGTCCGAGGGTCGGCCTTGAGTGCCGGTG
>NW_027153019.1:0-224 GCF_002600585.1 Cystoisospora suis
ACGAGCCCGGAGCCCCGTGCGGAGGTCAAACCCAGGTTGCCCCCTGGTGTTGCACATGGGTCCGGATCGGCGGGAGGAGAGATCTTCAAAAGGGAAGCGTTTTAGCCGAAGATTCGAGTACAGCGAGCAAGGACAACCCCGCGAGGGCCCGCGGAGACAGAAGGAGGCGCGTCGGGAGATAGGACCGCCTAGGAGATCGAGATAGCACGTCGTGGCGAGTCGGT
>NW_027153019.1:724-1030 GCF_002600585.1 Cystoisospora suis
TTCCCTCTACCCTCACGCTCTACATGAGACTTGCACTGCCTTAGTACTGTCCTGAGATCGGCACATCTCGGGTATTGTTCTGCCCATCTTGCTTCCTCAGTGGTTAAACGCACCCCCTTTTCTTTCGTCGCACATACATTACCCACGAAGCCTGGCCTTCTACTTAAGGCGTCGGCCACTACATTCTGTTTACCCGGTTTGTACACTACTTCTATTTCGAAATCGGCTAATTTGTCAAGCCAATATCCTAGCCTGGGAGTAACATTCTTCTGTGTTAACATTTTGCCTGATGTCGCATGGTCAGTC
>NW_027153020.1:0-49610 GCF_002600585.1 Cystoisospora suis
GACCAGACGGTAACAGAGGTGTCGCCGCCGCGTCCCCGCACGTCTGCTGACTGACTTGAGGAAGAGAAAGTGCCTCCGGAGAGAGCTGGGCAATTTCCGCGTTCTTTAAAACAGCTTCGGATTGGCGAGAGACTGTGGAGACGAGGGTCTTCGGGCACTCGTTCTGGCGGCGTACAGGCCGGAGCGAAGACCCAGGCGCAGTGGAGGCGAGACATTGAGAGTCCAGCATTGTGACGAAGACAAAACTCCGGAGAAAGACAACGAGCAGCTGCAGGTGTTCAAGGGGCGCTTGGTCAGCTAGTTCCGAGAGCGTCAGTTCTACCACACGTGCCGACCGCAGCCGAAGTGTAGCGAATACTCTCCGACTGCGGGCGACGAAACAGAAGGGAGCGAAAATCGAAACAGCGAAGTATTTCTCCACGAGGGCTCTTAAATTCGAGTGACACTGCGACGCCCCATCGAGCCAGCCGGTGGTACGCGTACTTGAATCGATTTCTGCTGTGGTTAGCAGATAAACGCGAGTCCCACTGATAACTACCGACTACTTCTTTGGGAGGCTGAAACAGGCCGCGGGAAAAAAGCCCTGCACTTGTGGAAAAAGTGTCGTCTTCTGCGTCGCTTTCAAGGTTATTTACAACTCGTCGATTGCGGTGGTTGCCCGCAGAGATCGCCGGTCACACAGGTGACAAGACAGGGACCACTCCTTCTCGGGGTGTACTGCTGAGCGGTGACGTGGACTCTTGAGCGACAAAAAGACTGTCAGGACAAAGCCGAAAAGAAATCCAGAAATCGAGGAAGAAACGGCCCGTTACCAGTGGGGTTCATTGTAGGGTATTGGCAGTGCCCGAGAGCCCGCTGCGAGTTAGCGGCTTGCCCGAGCAACCGATACTAGCCACCGTCCGCGGTGGTGAGCCGGAACGCGCCTCCCAACTCAGCCGCAGACTCCAACTGCTTCACTCCAGTTGGACACTGGCAAAAGCCAGGCCGGCTGCGCTAGAGTAGCACGCAGCTCTCTTGTCTTTCTCGGAGGTAGCATCGGCACCGTTTCTCCGTTCACCGATACTTGCGCGCAGTGATTGGCCACCCGGAACGTGCTGGTAGTGCCAACTGGTGAGTTCGCAAAACGCGCAAATCGAACTGTGGAGACTCCCGAAACTGCTCATGCTGGCCAACGTCAGTCTCTCCAGCCTTACAGCCGGTCACCAGTTGGTGGAAGGTTTAGGAACGCATGTATGTACATGCTCGCCCTGGTTGCGCTGAAGTGCAGTAGGACCGCTGCCGCACTAAGAGCTGCCTAGACTGGTACAGACTGGTGTCCAGGTGAAACAATGGAGACAGTTTGGGTAGCCGGGCAAGCAGTGTCACTTTGTGTTAAAGAACGGAAGAGTCGCATGCCTGCATGTATCAACGCAGTGCTTGTCGCCCAGCTTGGCTGGGTTCGGTGGTGCTGTGTCGTGGTTTCTTTTTTTTTTTTTTGCGCAGATCAAGTACGCAACCACGGAAGTAGGCGCATGGCCCCGGTTGTTTGTTTCACCGACGACAGTGGCTCGTACGTATCCGCCCTCACTGGCGGAAAGTTGTATCAGGAGAAAAAAAGAAACGAGCGATTTTAGCCAGAGTATAAGCCAAGCTATTGAAGTTTCGCAAGACAGAGATACGCCTCTCCAACTCAGTCGCGAGTCCTGCGCCGAACGTCGAAGACACATGGGACACGGTGAGTGAGCTTTCGGACGGACCCGGGGAGCCTTGTCACGCTGGGTATGGACTGATCGGAGAATGGTTTGTTTGAGTGCCGCCGGCAAAAAAAAAAGGGCGCAGAACAGAAGCCGGCCAGTAAGAAGGACTGGAACATATTCAGGAAAAGACCGAGGCTTTCCCGCTGGAGACCTTGAAAACGCCCGGCACCAATCTTGCAACTAGGGCACCTCTGGTATGGTGGAGCTTGATGATTCTGAAGTCTCTGACAAAGTCATTGTAGCCTATTTTCTTCTGATCCGGCTCGAAGGCGACATCCTCTTTATTAGGTTACCGACGAAAAGTAATGGTACCGCTGACAGTCACATCATGACAGGGACGACGATAACCCACTCGGTAGTAGTCACCGTGGCACACGTAGCGAAAGTAAAAGTCCTGACAGGAAGACCCCTGACGGGAACGTAACAATGAACAAAACGCGCTGTGGTCACAATGGGCTTGATTCACGGACTGCTGACGACGCAGTACGGCGAAACATGCCGTCAACGTGCAGGCCTGTTCTCCTCCCGAAGAGCACTACGTCGGCAGCCTGCACTTTTTCCACCTGATCACAGCTACCTTCACACTGCGGGAAGCCCCCTCGGCTTCTAGGCTGCAGAACAAACATCTTCCTTTCGACCATGGCATTTCTACCCCCGTGACAAAAACGCTTCCCGATGTGGTTCTTCCAGAGACCACTGCCGCGGACCGGTAGTGAGACGCCCATGGTGGCCGCGCCGCCGGAAACACGAATCTAACGCGAGCGGGAAGGAGTCGGAGAGCGTATGACTCCCGGATGGAACTTCAAACTCTACGGACGAACCCGGTCCATAGAGTCTACGCACTGAATCGGACGGCTCCGTGAATGCTGCTACGGCCTGCACAGGAGCGCCCCTGTTCCTCTCCGTCCGGACGAGTGGTGGTGAGGGTCTCACTTGTGTCGGTGAATGGCGTGATCTCCATCTGCTTACTGACCTCAGCTACAACATAAAGCAGGCGTCGCTGTCTGTATGCCTGCTTTAGCTTCACACAGCCCAGGAAAGGGTCAAGCCGCTCACGATCACCGGAACCGACTTGCTCCTTGAAAAGCTTGGGAAGGCGTCCTAGGTCTTGAACCCTTCTGCATCCACGAGCGTCGGTGTCGCGCGCGTCCACAATCCCCCGGGGTCCGAGTTCCTGTGCCTCTGTCCCGGCTCGGCGTCGACTGCTATCGTCCTCTTCATTGCTGACTGAACCGCGGTCGTTACAGTTCCCCCGTTGCTTCAACTTCTTTTCGCGACCGAAATTACAGTGACCGTTATCAAGTACAGCCGACACAGGCAGTAGCACTCTGTGATTCTTCTGCCTGACGCCTGCCGGGTTTCGTCTTCGTCTCACTCAAGTAACGTGCCCAAGCTTTCTGATCTTCTAAAGCATTTCCTTGGCAAAGGTGCCTACAAGTCGACTGGTCTTCTGCCCCACGGAGGCCTGTCCCGACTACCGGAATATTGGGTGAACACACCATCTGTGTGAAGTCCCTGGCCCTGCCCTTGGGTTCAGCCCCCGGCGAAAAGTGCGGAGCCGCCTCCACGAGCATACTCGAAAGCATTGGAGCTACCATGGCGCCACAACCCGCGTCCGTACGAGCCTTGCGGCATGACGGATAACTTCCCTTTGAAGGGGCTGCTGCACTGTGAATACCGACCGACCTACCGCCGTGAACAGGACTATGCCATTCTCGCGGCGTCGAATTCACTCTGCATCGGGTGGGCGGCGGCGTGCATGTTTCACCATCATTTGTTAGCTGTTTCTGTTCCTCAGTTCCCCGCAGCATCAACCGGAGGGACGCACGAACAGCCACAGGCATCCCTGTGCCGGCGCCTGTGTGACGCCTACGGGCCACTTGCGAAACCACGAAGCTTTTATCTTTTGTTTCCTCTCTGCGATGCGTCTCCTTGTCGGTCTCCGTGAACTCGTCGGTCAAATTTGTTATTTGCAGCTGGCTCCCATTGGCAAGTGAGAGGCTTGATCCACATTCTGTTTCCAAATGCCCCCGTCCTGGTATGTTCAGTATCAACCCTAGCTTCCTGGATTCGGTATCCTGGTCAAGACTCCGCCCTTTTGGGCTTCGGGGCGAACTTTCACATGTCTTTTCACTATGAGCCACTGCTGCTTTGTTGGAGCAGTTCCCAGGGATGGTTGGTTCGCCGTTTGCTGCCCAGTTACTGTGGAATGCATGCTCACATCCCTCAGCCTCAAGTACGTTGCCCGTCGCCATCGTCTGATCTCTCAGGTCCCAGTGACTAGCCGGCTTGTGCGAAAAACTGACGGGACTGGACGCTTCATCTCTCGAGACGCGAGCGAATTTCCTTCCGGTGTGCAAACTGGTGCTTTCGGATATTGCAGCGGCAGCCTTCTCTGCTGCGGCGGCGGCGATGGCCAGAACTTCATCTGTCTCTGCCTGAGCGACTGCTGTCAGAGCCTCAACGTAACTAGCGGGAGGAACGGTGGTGGCGGGGACAACGTCCTGGAGCAAGTCTCCCCTCGGGGCCGCCCCTCTGTATCGGTTCTCGACACGCGGACGGGACTTCCGCCCGGCTTGGTACCCCTCCTCGTGTGGCGTGCGAATGTCAGGGAAGGTTGTCTTCGCGGCAGGCTCGGAAAAACACACCTGCTGATCAGGGAGGATCAGCGACATCGCCGAAGGCTTGGCACACTTCGTGGGAGACAGCGGTATGCCGGGCTCCACTGGTTCTAAACTGTCGACAGTTTTCTCATCGGCAGCCTCGGCGGTCGTTGCTGTGCCTGCCGACACGAAGGGTGGGACTGACACACTGATCAAGGACACGCCGGCGGGAGACAAGCTACCACAGGCGGAACTCCCTCTTTTTCGGAGAAACGAACTGGCACTACTTTCAATTCCTTCCGTTCCCGAATGAAAACAGCCTTGTGGAGATGCCAAGTGCCTTCCCATCAACCTTGTACAGCTCTCTCCTGGTGGCCATGCTGGGCTCAACTCCTTTTCTTCGTCCCACATCTCGCGTCCGGCTTTCCGAGGAGACCTCGTTGTACTACTTGGTGAATCAGACAGGAACTCTGGGGTTTTCCTGCTTGCCCTGTGCTCAATCGCTGAACACGTCGCTTCTGTGGCTGCAGCAATTGCTGCCTGACCCTGTGTAAGAGCTAGCGCGGCATCACGCATAACTAAGGGCGCGACCGCCGTCGCAGCTATTCCCTCTGGAGACTGGAGAAAGAGCGGAAGAGCATCACGATGACACGAGTTGTTTGCTGGCAGGTCTGCAGTTTGGCAGGAGGGGAACGCGGAGCTGCGCAATTGCCCGGAGGGTTTCCTGTCATCTTCGCGAAGACTCCGAAGAGTTTCCTGCTGACGACGGATGAAGAGACGTAGTCGCTGGTCCCGCCGATCAAAGAGTTCCTGAGTAATGAGGACACCAAGGATCGAAGCCGTGCTGACGGACAGGTATCAGGCACCTCCGCAGTGGCGGCCAAACTCCTGCCGTGTCGCCCGACCGTGTCCGTGCCTTCACGGCCATACACGGTCAATAGACGAAGGAAGAAGCACTACTTCTGCACGCAGAAGATAGCTGGGGGCAGTAAACCTTCTTCCGCTTACTTGTTTTTTCTTTTGTAGCCGCTGTTGCTCAGCTTGTTCAATTCGTTGGTAGAGATGGTTTTTCTTCCTCAAACGCTTTCGCGCGAGTTTGACGGCATTCCGGACGACGCCGGACAGGGGGGATGAAGTGCGTCCCGTCTGCGAGGTTGACTGATCTCCTCCATAAAACGGATGACAAGCAGCTGTCTCGCTAGACTTCGGAGTCACCGTAGTTGCCCCTGTCTCCGGTTTCTCGAGTTTTTCCGGGGCGCGGGAAGGTGCACTTTGCTTTCGTCGTACGCCAAGGATATCTGCATGTTTTTGGCTGGCCTCGTTGGACCGCGAAGACTGTTCTGCGTCAAGGAGCGCACTGCTGCCTTGATCGTCAAGTCTGCTTGGACTCATTGCTCGTGAGCCTGAGCCAGAGGACGCACTTTGTGCTTCTGATGGCTGCTGCTGCTGCAGTCCTCTCTTGGAGGAGTTTTCTCTTGCACACACTGCCAACCCTGTGTGCGGAGAAGACACACCGTCACATGCGCCCGGGGAGTCCAGCTCGGCAGCGGAAGGAGTTTCGTGTGGTCCTGCTGCCTTCTGCTGCGCCCCGGGCGATCTTCCGCAAGAAACGTACGAAGTATCCGCGTCTGGTTGGCCGGGTCCCACCTGGTTTCCTTCCCGGCTTTGCTCTGCTGACCGGAGAGGCTCACTCACGATGATTGCTCTGTCACGAAGAGGCGAAGAGCTCAGCTGCTCCAGAGTCACGCTTGCCGCACAGCCGAGCGACGGTGCAGCGCTGGTGCTTCTGTTGTCTTCGCCTTTGTCCAGAATTATAGACTGCTGACCTTCCTTGAGCATATCTGCCTCGACTGAGGAGTCCTGACGCGGTTGGCACATCTCATAACAGACTTCATGCACGGATATGCTACTCTGTCGCTTCCACCGACAGGTGAGACGGTCTTTCTCTTCCGGAAAAAAACGGAGTGCCACTGAAGGTTTTATCTTGCATTCTTCGCAGATCAGCAGTCAGTTTAAGCCCGCAGAAACCGATCGCCACAGTATGCTGCTGGCTGCTTGAGGCTGGAGTGTCGACAGCTTTGCTGAAGTTAAAAGGATTGCTGTGTGCTCATGCAGCATCACTGGAAGCAGTTGCGTGTTCACTCATTAATAACAATGGCGGCAAAGAGGCAGAGCAAACACCCCTGAGTCACTGCCGCGGGTGCTTGTCGTGTTTCAGTTCCTGGGCCTTTCCGTTCTGCTTCAGTTCGACTAAGCACAATACCACTGTTCGGTCGGGGGTGTACTCTCGCGATGGTCTGTGTCTTCCGCGGGTCCATTTGCGTCCGGGACAAGATTCCAGCAGCACGACGGGGGGAAAGATTCCAGCACACGAAGGGGGGAAAGGCGATGGCCACGCATGCGGAGTGAGACGTCATCTCTTGGCGCCGCGTAGCGACGCCCCGTCTCTGCCTCCCGCAGCACTAGATCCGCGATTGTTGGCTCTTTTTGTCGACGGCTCACTTACCCAGTCGTTACTCCGGGTTCCTCCCCCAGACCGCTCTTCTTGTAGAGACGAGGGAAGCGGCTCGCCCGCTCCGGATGAAGACAAAGACGCCGCCTCTGCTGTACTTTTTTCCTTCCAGGGTACACTGGACTTCTTTCCCTGCTGCCCGGACTTTCTTGCTCTGCATGCAAACAGGTAGAACGGGCTACCCACAGGTGGAATGCAATAAGATAGTGTGTACGGAGGGGAGTCTGAGGACTTCGTTAGAGACGACTCGTGAACATATATATTGGGAGGTGTGAATGACTATAAGATAAGTTTAGTAGAGAAGAAAACACATCACTCCCTAGCCCTATAGTTTCTGACTTACCTTGCGGTCTCCCTTTGTCTCCTCGCAATCTCCAGGACCTTCGCCCGCCGTTGCCTCAGCTCTGACAGCCTGGAGAACGACTCTGACACGTGCTCTCCTCCGCCATCGTCCACGCCGGCGGCTGAATGGCCTGTGGCTCCTGTCGCGTGTGTCTCGGACGACAACAGTGTGAGCTTCCTCGAGGTAGCAAATACTTTGTTACAACGCACTGCTCGGGTAGAATGGCTAAGAGATAATTTCCCGCGAGGCGTTGAAGATATTTCCACGGAATCGAGGCTTTCAGCAGATGACACCTGCGTTGATTTCCCTGAGTTTTCTGAGTTCGAAGGGCGCAGCTGCTGCGCGTGTGACTCTGCAACCGGGAACTGCACAGATGGCTCTTCGGGCTTGCGGGTGCCCTTTCCTACGTTCTCTGAGACTGGGCCATGGCTATTATTCGAAGAGTTTCGTCCAAAGCTCCGAGCAGGAAAAGACAGAAGAGCAGGGCGCGGTCTCCTCAAGTCTCTTCCCTCCGATGCAGAGGCCGAAAACTCAGTCAAAGCGCACTGCTCTTCCCGGTCTCTCTCTGCAGTCCCCTCTGATGCAAGAGGGGGAGCTCCAGTGTCTGCTGAAGCTTCATGTGAAGAATCTGGGTTGCAGTTTCCACCCACTTGCACGTCAGCTTCGTCGACTCTCTTCGCAGAACAGAAGCGATTCTGATTTTCCTGCGCGTGTTGCTGCTGCGGCGACAGGGGCGGCCTGACTGTTCCTGTCTCAGTTATTTTCGAAGTGTCATCTGTTTCATGTACGAGAGCTAGGGCACCGGCTGAGGTTTCTTTCCCACTCTGCACGGAGTGACTTGCAGACAAGCCACTCTGAGTACCAGATGGGCCCAGTGGCACAGCTGTGTCGCCCCGGTCGTTCCTCATGATACTGCGGCTTATTTCAATGCATTCCTGAGAAGCGCTTCGCCCCGGGGCTACTTGGTGTCGCTCTTCCTCTGCGGTAGGAAGATGTTTCGTCTCCTTTTCGTCTTTCGTCGCGCTTTCGCCGACTCGGAGATCTTCAGAAACCTGCTCTGTTGGTTCTGCTCCTACCCAAAACGCTAGCGCCCCGTTGTTGGATCGCGAGATACCCCCAACGTCTAGCTTTTTCTCCAGGCCGGCTAGTGCGCTCCACCTTTTCTGTGCCCCGGCCCGGAGCCTCAGTGCGTCGGCCTTCTTCCCAGCATTATTAGACGCAGCGGGCCTGCTAGGTGTAGCACCACGCGAAGATATTACGCCCCCCGGTACCGCAGCAGATGGAGATCGTCGCACAGTCCCGGTAACACTGGTAGTTGTGACAGGACACACCATGATATTATCGGCAGACCGGGGTCTTGCAACGGGTTGCTGGCATCTACCTTCAGCAGTATAGCTCGGTTCTCCCTGGGGTGGTATTCTGAACCGTTCCTCTTGTGACTTCGGGGTGAGAGAGGCGGAGTGGAAATCCACCGACTTGGTCACTGAAACCCTGCCTTTCAGTCCTTGCCGCGGCTTCGCGTTCTCCTCTGCCTCACTCTCTCTCGACAGACCATCACCGCTGCCCTCCCGCCCTGCCCCGCCATCCACTCTGACTCTCGCCTCCTCCTGGGACACACACCCTCTTGTGCTTTCTCCCAGGCCCTGGGCCATCGGTGGGTGATTTGTACTATCCTCTTTCGACTGATCGTAGCAACCCGGAGCGACGTAATCATACTCCTGAACCTCCGCTTTCAGCTCCTCTTCAAAGAGGGTAGAGGGTGGGTCCCCAGTAGCTATGGCCGTCCTAAACGGCGCCAGCTTCACCTGGGGAGCCGTAGTCGGGACTTTGACGGGAATACGATCGACAGTTCTCGTGAAAGCCCCCGCCGAGCTATGCAGTGCTGTTTTTCTGCTTCTGGAAACCGACGCCGGATGCACTGAGGCCTCCACCTCCGCGCTCGCCGTACTGAAGACAGAGGCGGCAACGTTTTCAGAAGCAGCGGAGAGATCTTTCTTGAAGGTACCCCAAGTCCTGGCCTCGACTGCCTTCTTTCCCGGAACAGCGTCACTGCGGCTGCTAAAACCACTCACGCTGGACGACTGGCGGCCCGACCTTTCAATACCGTTTGCACCTCGTGAAGAGAGGTCGAAAAAAGAGCGAAGTGAGGAAAACACCACAACGCCTCCACCGCGCTCTTCCAGTTCTTCTTCGTCTTTGCTCACGACTGTTTCAGCGTCCATGGCCGGGAGTCCTTCACCGTGCAAGTAACTATCAACTGGTCCACTGTTCCCGTCGCTCTCTAGAGCAGCCCTTCTACTGTGAGCCCGCGGGGCCCTATTTCCTTTCCTTTCCGTCTCTTCACGAGATGCAGCGCGAAGCTGCCCCCCGCTGCGAACTTTTACCGCAGCTGGCCCCGCTACTTCTGGCCGAGATTTTCCACTCTGCTTCTCCCCTTGTTCGTCATCTGAAGTCTCCGCTTGGACAATTACCCGGCTCGAGCCGACCACTTGCGAAGTCCTCCGGGGTACCAGGGATGTGCAAGTCGCGTCAGCAGTAGGGATGGTCGCGATGTCTTGTGAGTTGTCGCTTGCCACATCCGTCTTCTGACCTTCATGCGCGGCTTCAAGATTCTCCTCAGGACAGCTCGCTTCTGGAAACAAGCTCGCCGTGAGTTCGAGAATCGAGGGGGGAAACCAGGTTGATTCCGGTGTGTGACGAACTCGTTTCCCTACCTGTTTGCCTTGCAGTATTGGAGCTGTCTCAGTTGAGCGGGGAAGGTCACCGGGTGCCTGAGAAACCTCTTGACTCACGCTGCTGACGTCAGCCAGCTTGCTGCGACCTATGAAGTGATAGCCTCCCGGCTGTTCTGCCGCCTGTCTTACAACGTCGTTTTTCTCGCCAGAATGAGACGGGAAGAGTGCATGAGGTCCGTCAAACATTTTACCTTTCAGCCGTCTCGACGGGAAGAGTGCATGAGGTCCGTCAAACATTTTACCTTTCAGCCGTCTCTCTTCAGTATCTGCGTCTTCTTTCCGGAGTTTTTCCTGCTGCAACCGCCGTCTCCTTTCTAAACGACGGCGAACTTCGGAGCTGAGGGCAAGGCGCCGGGAGTCGAGTTGAGATAACTGCGTAGATATACCAAGGCGTCGGCTTTCGGCCTCTGACATCTCCCGTTTCAGAAGTCGCTGTTTCTCCTGCAGTGCCATTACGACAGACGGCGGCACTGAAGTAGAAGCGGGCGAAGAGCCAAGAGGTCTACCGAGGACACAACGAGACTGCCGAAGTGTAAGAGAAGCAAGTTCCTCTTCAGTAGCTCGGAGAGCCTGGCGCTTCTCGCGGACAACACGCTGGATTTCCTCCAACCGCCTGAACACGAAAAGAAACCAGCAAGCTGCCTTGTCAGAGAAGAAGACAAAACAGATACTACACCGCAAGCAACTATGCCCCTGCCTTAACACTGCAATTTCTTTCTTGTTCGTCAGGCGGGAGTCACCTTTTCACTCGTACTAAAACCGCCGCTAATGGCGTGAATTTTTAGACAAGACAAACTCCTCAGCAAACAGTATGTACCAACTAAGACACTTCAAGTGTTCAGAAACAAAAAACCGTGACTGGGTACCTTTGTGAATGCGACAATACAGTTGGATCAGGATACCGGGGCTTTCATTCAGTAATAGGTCTTGCTTGTCGCCGTGACCTTACCCGGAGAGTCTCGCCTGACGTACAGCAAGCCGCTGTGCCTCTTCCCTCAGTCTCCTTGACTTCGTCTCTACTTCCCCTGCACTCTCGTAACACATTTCCTCATGCTCTGGAGTGTTCGTTGCTCTTTTCTCCTCAAGGGAGGCATCGAGAAGATAGGCGCGACAACCCCCGATTGACGGACGCTTCTCCGTGTGGCTTCTCGTCTCTCTCCCTCGACGTTCTAAACGCGTTTCAAGCGCCAGCGCTGCCGCCTCCAACGGAGAAAAAGTGCTTTCTTGCTTTCTGGGAAAGCCAGGAGACGAGGTCCTTGCTGAAGTGCGCAGTTGCCGCGCAGATGGGAGCGCTGACGGAGAGCTGCGTACTATACAGAGTGTGTGAGGGTCAGAAGAAGCCCTGAAAGACGAACCAGAGACCGAGGCCCGTCGCGCCCGTCCGACTTCGGTTCCGCCTGCTCTCTCTGTAGTCCTGTACTGTATCGAAAGCCCGCGAAAGAACCCAGGGCGCTCTTCCTGGCTTCGCGGTCTCAACGTCTGGACCTCCGCGCCTTTCCCATTCGCATGCTCCTCTCCCCGCTTTGCCGTTGGCGTGTGGCCTTCTGTATTCAGCGTCTGTTCGTTACCGCTTAGCGCGCATGCCTCATCAACTCCTCCTTCTCTCGGTCCACTGCCCGAACTACCGAAGCGCCATCTTACCGGTTCCGCATCGTCCTCGGAGCGCGAACTGGGTAGCATCTCTTCTAGCTCGTGCCTGGGTGATCCAGGGAGCCCGTTTATGCGCTCCTCGTGACCTCTGGAGAGCGGTGTCCTAGAGACCCGTTTCCGCACGGTGGAAGAGCGTGTAGAGGATCGTCCTTCTTGGAGTTGTCGGCGAGCAGCTTGGGTGTCGAAATGCAGCGGTCCCTTCACTTGGTGCTCACTCAGTCCAGCGAGATGACTGTTAGTTGTCGTCATTCTCGAGAGGAAAAACGACCGCGTGTCGACACTCGGAAGGTGGGCATGAACTCTGCTTTCGTCTTCCTTTGATTCGAAGATATCTTCTCTTTTTTTTTCAGTCGTTGTCTCCCACCCTGCGTCGCTTCCCTCGAACCCCAGATGTTCCCCTGCAATTGTAGAAACCTGCACCCTTCTCGAAGATCTCTCCAGACTGCTATTAACGAGCTTTCTGCCCGTTACGTCTTCGTGGTCAGTACCCCCACGTGGCTGCTGGGGTTTATTCACGTCTCCATCCAACATCTGCCCTTGCCTTCTCGACTCCCTTAGCTTCGCGCGCATTTCTGTTCGCCGACCTATGACCGGCAAAGCACGTGATCCGCCTGAAGCCACCTCGATATTTTTACTACTTCCCCCACACGTCAGTTTACCACTCGCTTTCATCAGTGTTGCTCCGGGCTCGACTGTGAGGCGTGCGCCCCTGGTCACCTTCGGAAGCCGAGAATCCTCTTTGCGGAGTCCGTCGTCTCTAGTGGGGCGTGTCGCGGCGACTCGTTGTGCCAAGAGAAGCTCGAGAGGGAGAGCTGTGAACGGTTTCCTCATATCAAGGCCGCACGATTCCTGTGCCGCGGGATCGTCCTCATCTGCTGCTGCTCTTCTCCCTCGCACATGCTGGCCCCCTGGTGACACATTGCTTTCGCGCCTGAAAAAACCTTCTCTCCCATCTCTCTGCCACGCAGTGTCGGGAGGATCTTCGGAAACGGAGGCAGGGGAATCTGGAGTTGGACGATACTGAAGAGAAAGGGTTTGACTTGCAGAGAAAGACCCCAGTTCAAGTTCTTCTAGGTGAGAGTCCAAGCCGGCCTGCGTGGTTTCTGGCGAAGAAGTTCCTAAAGCAGATAACATCCCTTCTTCTTCTTCCTCGTGCACTCTACTCTGTGGAGCGCTAGGAGAAAGGTATTTCTTTAGAGCAGAGACATCAAGAAAACAAGCATCTAACAGTCGGTGAAGTTTTTCTTCTGCATCTTCTTGCTCGGGCAACCGGCTCGCGCAAGTTCCTTCTGACGCGTCCCTTACCACGTCCGTCGCCTTGGCTTGTACCTTTTCTTTCACGGCTTCTAGCCCAGCTGCGGTGTGTCTGCATTGTCCGGCCGATCTTTCCTTTCCCTTCCTCCGCTCTCTCTCTTTGCCGCGCTTCCGGGCGTCGTTAAGGACGCAGGGTGCGTTCTCCTGGACGTCCCCTCTGACCACCGGGGACACCGGACCGTGTTCGTCTTCACATTGACGCATTCTCCGCCGCTCCAGCTTCCCTTCTTTCTTAGTGTCTTCAGTCTGTTTCGACTGTTCTAACGGCGGAGTGGCACTAGTAGGATCCACCAAAGCTTGTAAAAACTGTTCCCACTCTCGCTCACCATGAGTAGATCTTCCTGAAGAACACTGGTCGTTTTGTTTATCCGTACTGTCACTGCTGTCAGACTCAAGAGTCCCAGAGGGGCTGCCGGGCTGCTTGAAACAATCAGCTGGTGTGATTCGTCGCCCGTTCCCCGTTTTGTGCGACACATCGGCGGTCAAAGCAAGGGGAGTTCCTTGTATGCCGTAGTCTCTTCGACGAGGCTCGTCGCTTGCCGCTCGAACAGTGTGCGGGTCGCCGGCTACGGGTTGGTCTTCTGGTAGATGGCGTATTGTGGATGCCTTTCGATCACCGGAGCCTGCCGAAGACAATTCTTCTCTCTTGTCTTGCGAGATCTGCACTTCACGTCCTCCGCTCTGAATGCGCCGTCTTGTCTGATGGGCGGGCCTCTCCTTCCCAGCCACTGTATCCTCGTGCGAACTTGTCTCGCTCCCACTGCTAGATGTGACGGAGCTGTCTAAGCTAGAAGAGCGCTTCTCGCCTGAGGCTTCTGATCCAGCCACGGCGGCGCCGCAGTCATCCGCAGTGATTTGTTCGAGAGCCTCCGCTTTAGCAAGGAGGGCGGCAGGGTCTGCGAAGAAGCTGGCTGGCAGCAGCATATGCAAGAGCTCTGCCGAAGGGGGTCCAACCCCTAGTGTACAATCTGGTTTTCCAGAAAAGGTCGACTTGTAAGACGTTGCGAGTCCAGTCTCACACTGACGCAGATAACACAAGCAGATGGCGGTGAGCCTCTCAGCTCCTACAGACGCAAACAGAAGAAAGCCAAGATGAACTGGACTGATTTTGACTGAGGACAACGACTTGACATGTGATACATGCAGTCTAGGTCAATAGGCAACAGTGACCTGCTGAACTGTTGAGACAGAGAGCATCGCACAAACAAGACTCTAGAGCAAGGATGCTGCGCAGGGGTTTTGTTTCCTTCAAGCTGGGTTGTTCAGTGGTCGAAAACTGCGGTTGAAGGTCCCCTAGAATGAATTAAGAAAGCCGGCTAGTCTCTCCCGGCTAAGAGAATGCTCAGCTTTCAGTGTCCATCAACATACATACACATTTCAACGGAATGGCTCTAAGGATGGACGCGCAGAACAAGAATGCAAGACTTCGTGAGACCATAGGGGGGGTCTCACCGGGGAGAGTTTCGGCTTGATAAATTGGAATTTTGTCTTGCAAGGACTGTCGAAACACGGTCTCGAAAGATACTTCGCGGGCGCGGACTGTTCAGACAGAAAGAAGTGAAGTGATACACCGCACTACTGTAGAGCTGCAGCTTGGCCTACCTAACGCGTGACAAAGCAGAAGAACAAAAGGTGC
Source organism: Cystoisospora suis (assembly GCF_002600585.1). Classification (NCBI taxonomy): domain Eukaryota; phylum Apicomplexa; class Conoidasida; order Eucoccidiorida; family Sarcocystidae; genus Cystoisospora; species Cystoisospora suis. Next base: position 14,530 of record NW_027153020.1, read on the forward strand.
GTCTTCCTGAGTTAAGCCGACTGCCTTCCTGAACTCCTCAGGGAATCTGTCAAAGGGAGAATGCACTTTCTTGGTTTTCCCTTTCTCCCTCTGCAATGCATCCCTCTCGACTTTCGCGGCTGTTCTCCCTCTCCTAGACAAGATCCCGGCGTCAATCCGATTTTCCGGCGGGTGCCCGCCTTGCTTCTCCTTCTGTGCACACTCTAGACCGTCAAGTTCGACGTCCTCCATTCTGCTTTTCCCGGCGGGCTCGCTGTCTTTTCCTCTCATTTCTCCGTCAAAACATCTAACAGAAGCCCCTGGTTCAGAGCTGAGAACGGAGGAGTCCGTGACTGTTCGTGTCGCTTCCTTCGCCAGCATTCTGCGCCACGGCGACCCACTTTCGTCGTCTGACGATGTGTCTCCGCTGAGGTAGATTAGCTGCAGGACGACAAAGATATACATAAGACCGAATCTAGAGAGGCTGGAAAGAAAGCGGAGTGTTCAGATCAGACGATTTACACTGGCCACACAAGACGCGACAAAGAAGGACAAAGCGGATTCACAAGCAAGCGTAAAGAGTCCCGCTGGGGCTGCAACCTGCAGGGTGAATAGGAAGGGCGTCCGCTCGTGGGACACTCTAGGTGTTTCGTACGTGTGGCAGTGTCGCGCTGCGCCCCTCACAATTGTCGTTTGGTTCTGTTTTCTTTTCATCCTGCTTCCTCAAAACCCCGTCCCGTCCCACCTCGGAAAATGATGACCAGCCTCTTACTAATGGCGCTCGCCCTCGTGAAAGCCCCTAACTGGAGTGGGAAAGTTCGTCTCCCACGAGTACCTCATCACTCTTTCCGTGAGAGTTATGACACAGTCCAAGTCAGACACAGTATTTTGTTCTCAAGCTGAAACGTTCACGTGAAAAGGGAATGCATAAGCTCTTATCTCTTATCACTTACCTCGATCAGAGCATCTCGCAGCTTATCAAGCTGTTGAGCCTCCCGCACACACGCGCGCACCACTTTCTTAACCAGTCTCTGCTGTTCCTGAACCTCAACAGCTGACCAGGGGAACAAAGTCCGAGTGAAAGGGTAGTCTCCTTTCTCATCACCCCATCGTTCCGTGCCTCCTCCCTCTGACTCAGGTGCTGCTGAACCTGTTGGCCCCCTTGGTATTCTCATCCCTTTCCTACTCCACATCTTTTCACTTTCAGAGAAAAAACTCGTGTTGTCAACGTCGGCACCCACGAGTTCGCCGCGGCGTTCAGCTTGTTCCACAGCTGTAGCGCGATGAATTAGACAAACTTCAAGCCCAAGGTTATTCATCCGGGCAGCGGCAGCAGAAAAGTACTCAACGCTTTCCTGGAGAATCTCAAACTGCTGTATTATCCGGCTCTGCCTTGGAGCGGTACTAACCTGATTCCGTTCTACCTTTTCTAGGGACAACTTGTTGCAAGCATAGCATGCCGGAGAGAACTGGAGACTCCGAACAAGCCCGACAAGTCGTAAATAAAGCTGACACGCTTCCGCAAACACACGAAAGATTCGTTCCTGGTCCTCAGAAGTGACGATTGTGTTTTCACGTCTTTGTTTCCTGACGGGAGGAGAATCACGCGGCGAGCCGCTGCTCCCTTTATCATCGGCATCTCCTTTGCGTCTTCGGCCTCTTCTCTTGAGTTGGCGTGTCTCCTGCGAACTTGCTCCCGCCCCTTCTTCTGAAGAGGTGCCACCCAAGGATTGTGCCATTCCACTTTGATTGAGCAGTCCGCCGTCTGGAGATCGGAGCGAGGACGAGGATGCTTCTCGCGAAGGAAGGACGAACCGTGAACAACTTGCCAGACGATGCTGCACATCATAAAGCTGCTGCCGGATGTCCCCGAATTCTGCCAGACACTGTTCGAAGTAACATGACCCTGAGGAAATGCGCGGTAGCGGAGACGGCGAAGTGAGCAAAGCCTGAAAGAAGGGAGAGGACGAAGAAAGGTATGCCAGTTGAAAGAACTGGTGCCAGCAGCGGGGCTTGACGCTTTGCAGGAGGGCCTGCAAGATCGGCTGAAACACACACGACACCACCAAACAGCAACAGAAGAAAACCCCTCAAATGAATTGCACTACAGCCGTCTATTGACGCGGAATCAACGAGTAAGTAGGTGATCGCAATTCTCGGCGTTCCGTCGCTAATATAGATGTCTACCACTCTGTGCCCGTCCCCCGGTCTACAGATAGCGCATAGTCGTTCCGAGGTGTTTCAGCTTGCTGTACCTGCTTCATTCGATCACATCTTCCCCAGCGACATTCCAGCAACTCCCTCCACCCTAGAACCCATGTCTCGCCTGGAAGGCCTTGTCCGTCTCCTCCTTCCATCCTCCTGTATCGCCTGCTATTCCTCGTTTTGGTCCGTATATACGAGGACAATCTTCGCAACAGCTTAAGCGAGGGGATCACAAAGAGAGTCGGGGCTAATCGCTTCTCGCTTTGACATGAACCTCCCCCAGGAAAAATGGCCTCTTCCTCTTCGGCATCCATTGACGACATTCTGCAGTTACTGTTTGACGAAGGAGCCAGGTTATCCTCTAGTGAGGACAGCTGCCTGTTTTGTCTTCTGTCATGCACTCCCACTTGTCGAACGTGGTTTTGTTCCACGACATTCATGTGGGTTTCTCGAGAAGGTAGTTCTTCCGGTGCACTTTCCTCAGAGCCTTCTCTTCTCTCAACGACGGCCCGATCGTCGCGTCTTTCCCTCCTCCGCTCAAGCAGAGCATAAAATCGCCTGCTCGCTCGTGCCTTAGTGGTCAGTAAAGCAGCTGCTGAGGTAGCTGCGGGAAGCAGCTGCACTCGGCATGCATCACCCCCAGCAAAACCTCGAGACAGGACGCAGGAGACAGGGAGGAACTGCTGCGAACATGGACGGAACGAAGAAACCTGGCTGGGAGGGGAAAAGCGGTGAGGCTGATAGCCACCCTCAAGAGAAGAAGCACTCTGGCGTCGTGAGGGATAGCCTCGCGGAGGCCCATGGCATTGCTGGACTCGGGAACAACTCTCCGAGCAGACGTCCGCAGAAGCTCCCGGAGTGCAAGAAGGAAAGCCAAGACAGGGACGAATCGGAGCGCGAAGCAGATCGGCATTTCCGCTCCGCGTCGTCTCCCCGGAGAACGTTCCAGCCGGAGCGTCCACTGAGCCAGAAGCACAGAAAGCGGCACCTTCCGGTTTGCGTAAAGAGGAAGAGGATGACACAGACAGGCTTGGGCCAACTGAAACAGAAGCGCCCGAATCTCTCGCAAGAAACATGGTTTCTTTTCTCACATTTTGCGAAAGTGTCCCTGATCTACACCGGGCTGCCCCACAACTTCGGCCTGGAGACAACGGGGGTGCGACTGACGAACAGGAGAAAACCGGCAGCTTTTGTGGGTCTTCCGCACTTTCTGCAGCGAGTCTGGTTGTGACTTCCTCTCCGGAAACAGCTACACCTGAGCTGAGACCCCAAATTGGATTTCCACTTTCGCTGCCTTCGGTAATGTCAATGGCTTTGACTTGTAGACCTTCACCGGTGAATATTGTACGTTCAGCAGGCGATGTGACCTGTGTCCGAGCTAACGAAAACCGCAGCGGAGCAGAAGAGCGAGAAGATAAGAGGCCATCCAGACGGCAAGGTGAGCCTCGGTCGGCGGTCTCGGCCAACGAGGCGTACGAACAATGCAGAGTGCGGACAGGAGACCGTGCCTGAGATAGAAGGCCGACGGAGACAGGAACGGGACAAGGATCTGTCCTAAAAGCTGTACTCGGCGGTCCGAGAGAAGATGTGTGAGCACCGGAGGAAAGACCGGGTCCAGCAGCATCCGCTGACGCCTGTGTGCAAAAAGAGGGATTTTCCCAAGATAACTGAGAGGAGACGGAGGAAAAAGAGCTTCGAGGGACAATCGGTGGTGGCAAAGGAGACAGTTGCTGTTCCTCCTCGAGGCCACGAGAGAAACTAAGAGAGGCTGACTGGTGAACCAAAGAAGCGTGTAGTGGTTGTGATGACGTTGTCCTGGACGGACGTATTTTTTGACGGCGCAGTACAAGGCGGTTGGCCTGGGGACTGGTGGAATCTGAGGGGGACCGCGGACGGGCTGTCCGAGATCCAGAGCGAGAGCTGCCTCTGCCGTTCGGAGAACTATCTCCTTCCGTGGAAAGCCCTGGGCGGGACACGGGGCTAGCAGGTTCGCAAGCGTGAGAACGAGAGAGGGAGACGTCGGCGGAGACGCTGGAAGAGTGCTCCAGGAGCAAGCGGTCAACAGCGGAATGCGGTGAGAGCGGAGCAGGTTGGACCAGCAGCAATGGAGCAACGCCACGAACTTTCAGGACAGAGATGTCGGCGACAGATGAAGATCGCGATGGTATGGCAGAGCAGGGCTCTTGTGAAGGTTCACGAGAAGAAGACGCAGGGGGACCTCCAAGAGAATGCAACTCTTTAGACGGCGAAGCACACGAAGGCGCATGGTTCGCTTCCAACGCGGCACTGCGGAGAAGGGAGGATCGAGGACACATGGAAGAAGAACCCGCGAGACTGACTTGAGGCTGGGCTACTGGTGCCTCTTTGGTTTCTGACGGAGAAAGTGGACAAGGCGGGGGAGAGCTCATGTCGTTATTCAGTCGGCCTTGCTCTCCCTCTGACGTGGACAGTGCGCGGAACGGATTCACCCGGAAAGCAGGCGGAAGCTTGGACAGTAACGAAGAGCTCCTCTCAAATGAGCAGGAGCTGTGTTCGATGTGGGAATGAATTGAAGATGAAACTGAGGGGAATACAGAGGAGGGAGTATGAGCAAGACACGCGGGAGAAAGAGTCTCATCATCGGACGTCCTCCGTCCGGAAGCCGGAACCGGTGAAGCAGAAGAGAAGCCAGAGGCGGCGCGACTCCCGGAGACTGATTCAGGGAGTCCATGGAAGTCACGACAGTGGGGCGAGAAGCGGGGGCTTGGGACAACCAGGGCGTCCTCCAGTACGGCATCGGAAGAAGGCGGGACAAAATCGTTGGGGGAAGAAGACATTATGAAAGTCACGGAGCCTTTCTCGCCACCCGTCGACGCACGTGAAGAACAGAAAGGACCGGACGAAAAAGCAGACGGGGACGCACCTCTTGTGGGCCGAGAAGGCTCTGCCGGGCTGCGTAAAGAACACGACTCCCTCAAATCTTCCGGGGCCCCCAATGAGAGCTGACGGCAGCACGAGTTGCGTACTTGGTCCTCGGCCGAAAAGGAGGACCTGCTGTGGGATTGATTCGAAAGAGAATCCGGGCGACCCCTCCTCGCCTGAAAGAAAGCAGGGGGCCACTGACGAGGGTGACTATCTCCACAGTCCTTCTCGAAGACGACAGTGAGCTGCCCGGCATCGGCTGTATTTTCCAAATGTGAGTCCCCCTCAGACATGGAATACTTCGCTTTTCCATCTTCCTGTTCTCGTTCTGTTGGAAGTTCACCCGGCGACCTTGCCTCGGGAAGGGACGCGCGAGACGCTCGGCAAGCCAGCACTCCGGCCAACGGGCCGCTGTGGGTGTAACAACCTCCATCATCTCCATCCAGTTCAGGCCCCGTCTCTTCAACTTTGCTGTCCGGTTGGATGACGGTGTTCCTGACAGCAGCAGAACTACTGACGACGTTCTGGCGCGCCCCTGTGCCAAGTACCTCTACTACGCCAGTTTCGACCTGCCGTAGTGGCTTTGCTTCGCTTTCACGGCAGTGAGTGACGAGATTTGGAGCGAGAGATGGAGAGTCCTCCCATTTAGGCTTGTTCCGAGCTGTGAACCGTTCAGCGTTACCTTCAAGTGTGGCTGCCGCCCGCTGGTCATCACAGAAAGATCCTGACCGTCGCTGAGGACGACTGACCTCCGTATCGTCGGCTGTAGAATGAAAGCGGCTAGGAGCCGAGCCGCCACTGGAAGTTGTTGTCGACCAGGAACAGTCAGTCTCAGCGGCTGTCTTGAGGTGTAGCTGCTTCTGAAAGAGACTCTGCATTTGCGGCGTCTCCTCACTCATTTTGAGGTCGGCTGGGGCCTTATCTTGCGACGTCTGTGTCGGCAGACGGTCTCCAGATTGCGATGTCGACGGGTGAAATTCTTTGGGCAAGACGGTAGCGAGTTCAAGCGTCTCCCCTCCGAACGCGGGAGCTTCCTCACGGCAGCTCCGCGACTGATGCATGCTGGTACCCTGTTCAGTCGAATCGCTGGTGATGGTGGGCGGCCGCCGGCACACTTCGTAGAAAGATAAGGCGTGAAGATCGGAGAGAATGTTCACAACTGACTCGGGCCCGCCTCATCCCGCGTACAACACAGAATGCTGCAAGATCCCGCAGCGCGTTTTCCGGAAGTACTGACCACTGCCCCCAAGCACTGAGGACACTTCATGTGGGACTTGCATCCGGTGCGGAGGGTGAAGCTGGTGCCGGAAAAAACAGTGCAGTTGCAAAAGACGTGAGCCCCTGCGCTGACGGGAGACAACACAGGCGTCATCGGCTTCTTCACGAGCGCAAAAAAATTCCTCTAAGATGTTAGTCGAACTTTGACAATGTAGTGAGGGCGAGTCATTTCGACACAGTAGAGTACTCCAAATTACAATAGAGTGACGGGAGAAAGAGAAAAGTCAGGTAGGTTTCCTGTTGGAAGCAATCCGAGGCAGCCTGGGGTGTTTGGTGTCTTGCGACGAAAACCCCGGAGAAAGCCTTAAAAACCCGACAAGAAAGAGGTGTTCCCGTTGCCGGGAAAATGAAATAAAATACATGTTTACATGGTGGTGAGTCTTTGAAAATAGCCACTCAACTCTGAATTGTACGGGCTCCGTGGTCCGTCGACCAGTCACCCTGGACTCTCAGACGACAATTTAGCGGCCCTCCTCAGTGGGCCCGCTGATTTGCTCCGGACGGAGTCCGGCGAGAAGTTTACAGAGCAGGCAAACGTACAAACAAGAAGGCCCGAAAAGTTGAGAGCCGTTAAGAGGGCTAGACTTAAGAAAAATTCGTGAAGTACAGTATCACACAATTTGAGCGTAACCCCAGTCTGAATCTTCGGCGCAGCCTTCCGAGCGACTAAGAGCACTGCAACGGAGCCGGTCACCAAGCTCTGTTGTCTTGAGCGGCTCTCGCTTGGCTTTTTTTTGCACACTTGGTGGTGTTTGCCGTAGCCGTCCTTGTGTGTTACAGGTAGATGCAGATGCTACCCACAGTACGGACAAGTCGACTAAAACATGCTGACCGTCTTGGCCGGTTAGCACCGTGACCCACTGCCGAGTACAAGCCGATCACGCGTGACACGTCGTAAGGTCGTCAGCCGTCCCAGCTTTAAACAAAGCTACGAGACAGGCTCAGTCCAAAATTGTTCCTTTCTTTTGCTTTGGGTCTCCTTGAACCTGACTGAAGCTGGAAGCTCTCGGTCACCAACGGCGACAATCCTATTTTATCAGTATTGCTGGCAGGGGGCACGTCAAGCTGAAGTGTTCGACGTCAGTCCCCGGCCGTAGACATTGGAAGTCCACCGAACAACCGTTGACTTTCTGCTGTCTCAGAGCACTTTTCCGGGGCTCCCATTTGACTTCAATTGCAGGGCGCCCGATGGCACTCCCGTTGTCAGGCGACTTGAGGTGGTGGCCTGGAGAAAACAACCCTGTACACCGGTTACTTCCACGCCCGGTGCCCTGACTCGACGGCCGTCAACAACTCCGGACAGCGCGAGCTCGACGCGTCGAGTGGCGGATGGGTGTCGAGCCGTTGATGGTTCCAGAGTGCAAATACAGTCCATCCTGTTGTGGCTGTTGACCACTGTGCCATTCTTGTCTTTGTATAAATTTTCGTTTTGCGTTTCCTTTCCATTTGTGAGAGTGTAGAACCTGCTCACAATCGCGTGCGTGTGGTGACCTACAACTAGCAGCGGCAATGCTTTGAAGCGATCCCCGGCTGTCCGCCTGTCGCATCAGTCCGTGTCGGCTTAAACAGCTCCAAGATCTCACGAGCGTCGAAAACGTCTCTCGGGGCTGGCAGTGTAGGAAGGCGCTTAGTTTCTAAGCGAAGTCTCCCGCTTCCTCGGTTGTTGCGTCTGCAGTGCCCTGAATCCTCTTATGCAGCTAGCTCTCGCGGCTAGCAGCTCGTAGTCTGCTCACTGTCCGCAGTCCGGAATTCGCAAGATGTCTGTCTCTGAAGGCGATGTACCAATGAAAGCCCGATCGGGCTCTGATGACCGCTCGGAGGCTACCTCTGTCGGCACTCGAAGTGGCGATGCATCTTCCCCTAGCTGGCCTTCGACTGACCACGAGGAAGATGGTTCGGATCGAAGCTCCAGGAGTACCAGGGAGCCACGGCCTAAACAGAAAAGAAGACAAAAGGTGGCCCAGCACAGAAGCACTCCCAGGAATGGTGTTGTTTTGGTCAACAGTCGTGGTTGCTGCGATATGGCAGCTGTCGACGAAACTGCTGCTTATTTGGCGAACCGGTGGGGGTGTGGGGCCTCCGGCCTTACCCACTTCGACTCGTGTGCTGTGTGTGACTTCATGGACATGTCCGACGTCCCTCTCCTCAGCTGACATACCGCTGAACAGCAGACGTAACGCCGGTCCCCTCTTTCAGTCAAGTTTTTGTTCCTCTGGTCTTCCCGTTGTGTCTTCAGTTTCAAGGAACCCGCGGCGTAGAAAGCGACGGTCACAGCGCTGGTTCCCCACGGGAATCGCCCGAACACACAACGTAGCCTCCCACACGTACCTGACTCCCCTAGCGGCTGAGGAAGTGGTCAACGAGTGCCGGACGTCCTCCGTCTATTTCAGGATCACTGCCGTATGCAGCCACGACCAGAGCTCCGGTTACACCGAGACTCCGCTCTACATGACAGCTCGGTCCGGGCGTGAACTCCGGGGTTGCTACGAATGCGGACTACTTTCGAAAATATGACGAAATGTCGCTTCTTGCCGCGAATGCACCCTCAGAGGGAGGTGCGGACTGCGAGAAAGCGCTCAGCTCACGCTACTGAAGTTCTAGAAAGAAACGGCTCAGGAAGTGCTGCTAACCCCCCGAAGACCGATGCGGTTATGTCAGGGGCCGGATCTCTGGGGGCCGGCTCCCCAGCCTTCGGTTCTTAGGCACGCAGGAACTGACCACGCGTGGCCGGCGACCCAGCGAACCCGATGGTCGTCAGATCTGCCCTCTTTGTGCTTACGAAACACCTTTCGCAGTTCGTAACTCCGTCCGCGAAAAAAGTGCAGAGCTGTACGGCGCTTCCGCCCGCTCAGAGTGTGTGTCATGCCGGGGTGCGCAGTGATGGTAGAGAGCTGCGCATGGCAGCTACGTGGTTGAATTTTTGTGGTTCTTTTGGTGCCGCGCGTGAACCGGGAGCCACATAGGGGGGTGTCTGTGTCTTGATTTCCCGGTACCGCCCCGTCCTTTGAACTTCCAACTCTTGACATCGGCCGTCAGCGTCTCCGCGGGACCCCATCCAGTCGAGATCTGACAGCGGCAGCTGCTGCAGTGAGAGAGACGCTGCGGCGCATTGTTTCACTAAGTAGTAACTGCGCTGCCGCCAGCTGACGAAGCATCACTGTGACAAAGTGATCAGGCTGAAAACACCCAGGCGCACAGAAGCACGTGGGAGTTCGCAGAGCATTTTCGACGGGACACCGGAACCCGTGATTACTTCCCCCCGTCATAGCTTCTTCACTTTCTGGCTCACGGCGCCTTCCACCTGGAACATTAATTGGAACACTTCGTAGATACATGTGGTGCTCTCCTCAGAGCTCGGCCATGCTTCGGCAGTAGAGACCAAGTCTATCCCGCTGACAAGACGATCCCTAGCGCAGCCACCAACGTGCCTCAGCTGACGAAAGAACTGGGAACTAGACACACAACCGCGTGGCATGCAATGGCCTCCTTCCTTCCAATAGACCCTACACCTTCGTTTGTTTTTGCTTTCAAGCTTACACGGTCCGCCGGTAACTGGAGAACAGAGGCTACGCTGTCCCGCATTGCATACTTTCTCCTCTGTCCGAGCTTAATAGCATCGAGAATTACGGTGACGTCGACATTTGCAATCTGCCATCCTCTGTCCCTCACTGCTTCCGCGGCCCGTAAAAGAAGAACGGACGACCGAACTCCGTGGTACCGAGGATCACTGTCTGGGAAGTGCTCCCCGATGTCTCCGGCGCTGACTGCACCGAAGAGACTATCGCACAAAGCGTGCATCACGACGTCTCCATCGGAATGCGCAATGACCCCATAGGAACCGGGAATTGGATTTAGAGGCGACACATGTGGAAGAGCACAGGCCAGCGCGCTCACAGTGGGCGTCCGCTCACAACCGCACGATGGGACCGGCGCAGATCCCTCCGGCAACACGCTTGTAAGTTTTTTTCGCTCATCCGTTACTGCTGCCTCCGCACCGCTTAGTGTATCTACGTGGGGCATCGCCGTTCTCTGACCTTCTGTCCTTTCCGGGAAGCTGGTGGAGAGCTCTCGGGCGCGCTCGTACAATTCTGGTGCGCTTCGTCCCGGCTGCAAAAAGCCTGCAACTGATCGGGAGTCTTTCGTCGGTCCGGCATCGGAGGAAAGAGAGACCGATGTCGGTGATTCATGCTCCCTTAAAGAGACCGGCAAAAAGTACGCAGAAGCCCTTCGGAGCAGCGACCCGTAAGAAGCGCGGGCCTTCGACCACAAATCAGCAACAAAAGAAACTGATTTTTCAGCTGGGCAGGCGACAGTCACCCCGCCCACGACGAGCGGACCTGTACGCGCGCAAAAATACCACTTGTACCGAATGGCAGTGCTGTGTAGCTTACACATCGTGCAACGCGCAGACAAACTCGGCTCCAGGAAGATACACTCCTTCAGCGCAAAAGGTGTGGATGACTTGCAGCATCCACTCCGTTGTCTCCGCTGCTCTGTGCCAGCTAGGTGTTTTTTTTGCTGTATTGCCCAGTGACATACTGACTGTGAGAGGGAACTAGAAGCCCTGTGAAGGGGGCCACCGCGATACAGCACCAAGTCACGCGAGGTCACATGAAGGGGGAGGCCGGAGTCGTGTGCGTGGTGCCATACACGAATGTCGCCAGCGGCAATCGTGCCGCTCGCATCCCCCTTCTGCGAATGATATAGGGGCGGCGGGTTCGATACTAAGTGTGTACGCACTCGATGAAGATTCTCTCCCTACCTGTTGCTTCTCGAGGATTAAGAGTAATATGATGTAAGTCGTAACCGTGACCGACGCGGACAGCTTTCAGCGGTGCTTTTAATGAACTGAGTGGCACCAATCCCGGCACCTGCTCGGTCTTTCGGAGCTCTCGGTCGCAACTCATGACTGTGGCGTGATTTTTTCCCCCAGCTTCCGAGGCTTCGCCAAGTCGGCATTTTGTTACTTGTCGGTCATTCGCTTCTTCTCTGGAGTCCCTTGAAAGCCGAGAAGCACCACCAGAGGTTATCACTCCCAAGAAGAGTTGAGCCACACGTTCCATACGACTGCGGCTCGGGCCACGACCTCTTACTCCCTCAAGAAAACAAGGGGGCGTCGTGAATGCCGAAACTACATTCACCGGCGAGCAGGTCCCTGCTCTCGTTCCCACGCACTCGGTCAGTTGTGATAGTTTGGCGAGCCCCCTCTCGCCGGCTGACGCGGGCAGGGCGTACGAGTCGCGACTTCCCCATAAATCCGACGAAACGTGCTGTTGAGATGTCAATGCCGTGTGCGAACAAAAACTGCGCACTGGCAGCGGGGTCGGAACTGCCGCCCGAGACCGGTGTCCCGGTCGGGAGGCACTACGCATGAGTGTAGCACATCGTAACGAATGGGACGCGGACACCACGTTTTCCCGTGGAGGAGACGTGTGTTGGCAACCCCAAGCTCTGGTATATACCGCTCTGTCGCTATGAACGCCGCTCCAGCTCCTCCCACCACAACGCGGGAACCCGTCAGGAGAGGCAGTTCGGACCACCGCCGACAACGGAACGAAGAGGCCGCGGGACGCATCAGGGACCAGCCTGCTGTGGCTGGCCGCTGTGCGGAAAATAGGAGACGACGGTGTACCAGCCTTCTGTGCAATGACGGAAAAGCCCGATGCACGAAACGGGGGAGATTGGTCTTGGAAATAGAAGAGAAGCAAAACAAAGAAAAGATAGCGGCAAAAGCTGAATGGCATATACGAGAAGCCAAATCTCATAGCAACACGCGTGTCAGACTGTGTGGAGATGCCCCCGTACACACTGGTTGAGGAGGAGGCCATTGCCACAACTGCCAGGTGACCAGTGCATCTGGTCGTCCGAGCAGCGACGACAAACCCGCATCCGGCAAGGCGAACTGGCCGCAGAGACATACAGACTCAACAATGCATCCAGCGCGGTTTCCTGTGTCTCCGCCCCCACAGAAGCCGACACACGCCAGCCGAAAGACGCTTGGCACTCGATTGATTGTTGGGAACTACAGCGGCAGTGACATGGCAAAGCAAAGAGGACGATCATGTCTTGCCGCGGGGCAATATGGGTAACACAGCGGCCGGGTCTGCGTGTGTCTAATCCCACGTCTCCTCAGACCCTCGCAGGAACGTGCTTTCGGATTCTGATAGGGTGTAGTAGTCGCAGGAGGTTAGATACGCGGCGAGCTGTCTCCTTGCATGCGTAACGAACTGGAGGAGAGCCGAAAAGCCGGCACTCAACCGCAAGTCGTCAGAGGGAAGGAACCTCGTAGACGCGTCGTGTTCCTGTGCCCGCAAGCTTCAGGAGTATGCTCCTGCTACAGGATGGCACGAAGTACTTCATCGAAGTCGAGAGACACCCCCTCTATGCCAGTCCCATCAAGGCGGCGACAGTCAGCCCGCGGGGCAGAACTGCTACTTGTTGCCCTCTCGTTGGCGCCCGCTTTTCGTTGACAGCACACACACCTCCGAAAGTCAATCCGCGAGTCTCTGTCGTGCGTTTCTGATGTTCCTGGAACGATGGAACAGTTCCACTCCACTTCACGATATCTTTCGGCTATACGACACCACGCGCCGCTCCCAGCCTAACAACAGGCTCAACGCAGTGAGCCGCTGAACAAGGGAGGCAACAGTTACATAGAAGAGCTGAGCTGGACACTCTAATGGAAGACAGAGATTTTCAGGAGCGTGCGTGGGGCCCCGAACGTCCTCAACAGCACGGAGTGCTGCTTCTGTGCGTGTGCCCGCTTCTCTTCATTGAAGTATTTCGGTAGTGTGACGCCGCAAGGGCGAGCCGCTGTAGCAGTCCGCGGCACTGGCGAACACTCTATATCTAGTGATGGCCGTCGTTGTACACCGGGCACCACATAACTGAGCCGGTGTTTGCCCAGTGACAGAGTGTAGCCTAGGACCGACCCCTATCCGCTAACCGTCTGCGGAGCAAACGGTAAGCCACTCTTGTTCAGAATTCCAGCGGTGTCACGTTCTTGACCTTGGACAAGATTACTCAGTCGCAGTAAACGCGATCGCAAGGTGGCAGAGTAAGTGTGCTGTCTCACACCATTCTCCCGAATTCTCTATCCCCGCTCTTTCTTGAGACAGGGGATGTGCGCCAGTTGCCATGCGTAGTTGCTCAAAGGCTGTCAAGGTTAGTACTAGAAAAGGGAACGAGAAGAGCCAGTAGTGACAAAAACTCCTGTAAGAGTCATTTCTAATGCTGCCAGCTACTTTTCTTGTTGGGCAGTTTACGCTCGGGGTGATTTTTCCCGGAATGCCTCGGCGCCTGAAGTGTCCTTTCATGGTCGGCGTGAGCGTGACCGGTTCCGCATACGGAGTCAGCCTCAATCTTGCGCGGTGAAGCGTTCTCCGTGAGGGAGGGTGCGCCCCGCGTGCCATTTAAGAGCAGTAGCAACCGCCCCATCGCAGTAGTGGTACATATAGTCTCTCAGGATTCTCCGCTGCAGTTTTGCGGCTATCACAGTCCGACGCAGCGGCGAGCGGCGTGAGAATGGTGCCCAGCCGACTGAGTGCTCGCATTTCCATCCGCGGTGCTCCGCACGAGCACAGAACAGCCACGAGATCACTTTTCGTGGGCGTTGGAGACCGGGTGAGAGCGGTGACTTTGAGCCTCGACGACGCGCTTTCCGTCAAAGCTCGTTCAGGGCCGCTTGACAGACTGGTTTCTAGCGCCGCAGCTCAGTCGCACGTCACACCCACCAGGCAGCTCCACACACCACGACGCTCCCCAAGGACTGCTGGCTGACGCAAATTGCCGGCCACAGCACAAAGATAACAAGCACCATGCCTGGCCCCCAGCGCTACACTTGAAACTACTCTTTAACTCAAGCACTATCCTCATCGAAGCGGACAGACTGCGATAAGTCAAGTGAAGTAGTCTAGCCGGACGGCCACTGAGCTACCGCATGTACCACTGCCCGCATGCTCTTCTTGTGTGCTTGCTGATTCTCGCGTTGGGCAACAGACCTTTCACGGGATTCCCGAAAACCGGTGTTGTAAAGGAAAGTCCCGAGAAGTGAGGGAAGCGAGCAAGAGGATGCGACGCCCTAATTCGTGCTTTTTGGTTCGCCTGCCTGAGTCTTATCCGCTGTCTTCTGTCGCCCTTCTCGCGTCTCCGAAGTGGGGAAAGGTGTTGTGGCTAGTGCTTTTCATGGGTCTCCCGCATGCAGCCGTGTTCCGCACCGGGTCCCGCTTCAGCTTACTGGCTTTTTCTCTCCTGGGTCCTGTCTCTGTTTCGGTGTGTCCCCCAGTGACTGGCCTCTTTAGGTTTTACATGTTGATCGTCGCCTCGCTATCATCCCGCGCCGGTTGCAGCGTCCTCACCTTCCGTAATTCCGTGCCGTCGTTACGAGCTTCACCAACGCATCTCTCGGTCTTCCCCCCGTAAACAGCAAAGCCCATTCCGCTAGAGAATTTTGCGTCACCACTTCTGCCCCGGCCTGTCAGCTGTTGGTCGCCGGCGTCCCAGCTGGATGCAAATTGTAACTGCCACCCCTTTTCGTTTCACTTTAGCGGGGGGTTGATGCAGTGGAGCCTCAACCTGCTAGGATCTGGCGCTTTTTTCCTGGCAACGCTCATGCACCTCTACGCCCACGTGCATGCTTCCCCCGAAACTGACTCTGGACGCCCTCAATTCTGCATGCAGAGTAGAGGACGTAGCCTGCTTGGGTCCTTTCTCCGTGTCCGAAGTTGTCCGGGCGTCCGGATTCTACGAGAATTCCACCTTTTTTGAAGAGTGAGTCAGGCTGGATTGAAAATCATACGGACTTGAAGGGACATGATCGCTCGTATTCTCCAAAGTTGGCAAGCACCGAGCTCGTGGGAATGCTGGATTTCCCTGCTGCTGTTCAAGACGGCGTTCTCGTCGCCTTTTTGCGTGCAAAATGACAGCTGACAAAAACAAAGGGAGAACCTGTCCGCGAAGCGCAAATGATACCGCTCACTGAGTCGACTCTAAGGAAAGGGGACAATCGCGAAAATGCTTTGGAGAGGGGGACCCGGCCTGCCGCACGCTGGTATTGGCCTTGAGGTGTCCTTTCCAACTGTATGCAGCAAGCATGCAGCGGGGCTGGGGGGAGAGAGAGCACCGTTTCAAAAGGAGTGTGTCCGGGGTCTCTCCCTGAAGGCACGTGCAGACTGGCGCACATTCTTAAGATTGCCGGGGTACGGCGTCGCGGTAGTGCTCTCGTTGTGCTTGTAAGACACATGTGTGCCATGAAGCTCCCAGGCGATCCGGCTCCCACTACGGGGGCGGCCCGATAGTACCTTGAAGAGCTATGCAGTTCAGCTACCTATTCCGCTGGCTTAACGCTTTTGCGGAACGTCCTTGGGCAGCTGGCCAGTTCTTGTTGCTATATACGCCTTACGCGTGACCGGCCTCGGTATACTCCGAAGGGTGCAAATATTCCACTGTGGTTCCGATAGAAACCTTCTCGATACATGAAGCTTTATCTGTGAGAGTAGCTGCGCATGTCGACTGAGGGATGCATGTGTATGGGGGAGCATGAGTGCATGCATTCTATCACTCACATGGGCACGTTTGGGTGGGACAGAGGCCGGGAATAGGTTTTGTACTGTTTTGCAGTATAGTGCCGCTGAAGCTGTATACACCGCGTGTCGCGTTGTAGCATCCTTACAGTAATACTTCCTGAAGCTCTTATCTTGTCACCAGGGCCGGCACTCACTCTGTCTATTCACGGCGCACCACACACCGTGTTCCGTCCGAGAAGTAGGAGAGAGAAGTTTGTAGGTTCGGTTGGGGTGCCTTTCGTGCTGTGTCGGTCCTTCCGACCGTCTGCAATTCATTCGGCCCGGCTTTAGATGCGCTGGCTTACGCCGAGGACCCCTTGATTACTTTTCTTTCAAAGAGCAGTGGACTTTCATTTCGAGACTTCATGCACCCGCTCCTTTCCTACGTATTTCTACAGACTCCAGTACATCCGTTTTCATGCTGATTCAGAAAGTCACCAGTCAATGCACTTGGATAAGTACCTTGCTCGTCGGAATGAAAGGGTTCTCGCGGGTCCGTCCTTGTGTGTCTTACCTGCGCCGTCACAGGAAACAGAAATGGCGGCCCATTCCACGTCTTTTTCCTTGGCGAATGGCCCACAACGCTATACCAAGACGATATCCGCTATACAAGCATCGAAGTCTCTTCCTCCCTGTCTCCGTCCCTTCATATTCACCTCAAGCGGCAAAGTGCCTGCCGCGGACTCCCCTGACCATCACGAACAATGCAGCTAACCTCCCTCGAACGTTTGAGCTGCAGCGGTTGCTCTCTCGAATGCAGCCTGTCACGCATGCAGCGCCTTTCCCCGCAGGTCATCTTTCAATGAGTCTACCTCGCCGCCTCCGGTTCCATGTCGGGGCACGGGATACGGTTCCCGAAAGTGATTTCACTAGTCTGTCATCGCGCGTTCTTAGAGGAGCAGGTCCAGGAGCAACGCGGCAGCATACGGTTTCTGACGGGACTCCGGCAAACGCAGACGAAAGGTCGCCGTTTTCAGGATCGTTTGTAGTTCTGTACTCTTCAGACAAGTCGTCGGCATTTTTGTCTCTCAAGGACCACTTATCTCGGATTGCTCCTGACGTCGTGCTTGAGGCGTGTCAGAGCACTGGGAATCCGAGGGAGTTCAGGGTGAAGAGACGAGCAGATAACGTTGTCGTGTTCGACTCAGAGAGCGAAAGACGATTTCCTCGAGGTAAAGAGTATGTTTTAGTGTCTGTTGTAGGAGTATGTTTTAGTGTCTGTTGTTCTCAGCGAAGCCCCGTCTTCGGAGCTGACAGGTCCACCGACTCTTTAGTACGTATGCCCTGCGTGCCCGCCCCCTAGGTCGAGGCTTTTGGCACCGCATATGGAACAGCTCTCCATACAACACCTAGACTACGGGACTCTCTCCTTTTCACCGTTCGTGCACATGCACTACATATCGCCACTCCTGGTTCATCCGGGTCCAGGAAAACGGGTGTCGAGCGGTCTGGGTCAAAACAAACGGGGCACCGTTGCAAATTCCGTTCTGTACTGTGTCAATCCAGTCGAACTAAGGTGCACCAGATGGCTACGGGAGACGGGCGTGGTATGGCGGGTCCGGTCTTTCAGGTGCTGTACAATTTGAGACACGCGGGCTCTTTGTTCTGCTTTCGGACCGCAGGAGGCAACGCAGGCGAACGAGCGCGGAGCCCTGAAGAGTCCACGGTCGCCGCCGCGGTGAGAAGCATTCTTATATCTGCAGGGCTATGATCGCACACTTCCACTTACTATTATGACGCCAGTCCTGACCACAGCCGGGTGGACGTGGACTGACATCGCTGCCGCCAGGAAGAACTCGGTGCCGACGAGCGGAGGGGCGATGGGTGACAACAGGCGAAATTGTTCGAGAACATTTCGGGGACTTCAGTCGCGTGAAACGCTTCAGGCGGCCATAGCGCGTTGGAACACAAACAAGCACGGCATGCCAAGTGAATCGAAGAAGGTACATGGGACTCGGAGAACCCCAAACTGTTACGAGCACACCAGTGTCTGCCTTCGTTTTCTAGTGGATGTTTTTTGTTTTCCGGCTCTGTACTTTGGCCACTCCGTCTGGCCATCAATTGAGGCAACAAAAGGACAGCAGTATTTAAAAGCTGAGATACAAGCGTAGTAGCTGTGCCGCGCACGTCTCGCGGTTGCCCCATCTGCGCGCTGACACATTCACCGGCTCGCTGAGAGCATAGAGACCACAGCGTCTAGCTCGTTGAAGCAACACCCACTACTAGCGTGAGTAGAAGTGCTCATGTGTTCGCGACACTGCTCATCACTAAACCGCCAAAGCGCAAACAGGCCAAAGCTCTGGCGCTGTATTTCCAAGAGATTTGGGACGCCACCGGCAAATGTCTCTAGCCCAGCAACTATCCTCAGCACGCGACACATGGCTACCGTTTCACAGTTTCCCGACCAATTGCCTGCAGGGCGACTGGCCACCACCGGAGACAAGACTGGGTTCCTGGAGAGATTCAAGAGAAAAGGCTGGGCCAGTGGGAGTTGCCGCAAAGCACGGGCGGTATCAGCACCATGTCAAGCCACAACATGGCACTCCTAATGGTAGTACGTGCTCTCTTCACGCTAACGAAGAGCTGTTTGAGCTCCGGACAGGACCGGGGAAACCAGTTACAGATGGACAAGACCAGCCTGATGTGAAGTGCCCCCTGGTCGAAAGTCTGTTCTCAAAGGGCGTCGCAGGTGCACAGGTGTCCGCCGATGTAATCCCGCTCACCTGCAGCAAACAGCTTACCTTAAGAATGTTTCCAACATCACGGACAGTGGCCTCACTGCAGTTCTTGCTTTTCGCCCCTCAGTCCGAAGACGTCCGCCTTGAGCGGACACCTCCATGTGGACTAATGCGCATCGTCGGGCCCCTTGTATTGATCTAGGGAGACTTCCTGCAGCCGGCCAGGAAAGACGCAGAGCTGCACCAGCCCGCATCCGACTGAGCCCTTTCACGAGCGTCTCTCGCGGACACGCGACCGACCACCTGTGTGTCCATTGGCGCTCCCAAAGAGCAGGTAGTTCGTCACTTGCTAGCTCCTCTGAGGATACGGAACGACGCCTCTTTACCATCAACGAGGCACGCGAGACCTCTCCGACAAACGGTTCGTCGTTTCTCAAGACTGGACAACAGCACTGCACACGTGGGTTAGAGACCAGCAACAGGGACGGCAGTACCACAAAAGGGTGGAGTCAGCATCGAACTTCCTTGTCCGAACTTCCAGAGATTGAAGGTCCATCGACAAGAATACTCGAGGCCCGCTTAGCCGGATGACTCCCATGCCAAAAGACTGGTTTTTCCCCGGAAACCACTGTTGAGATTCGCGACTCTGACCGCGCCTTCAGTGACGAAAAATCGCCTGAACAAGCCTGAGCATGCTTTTTTCTTGCCGGCCCAGTCGGTGAAAAACAGTTTCTCCTCTGTTACATCAGAAGAAAATTCGTCCCTCGCACGAAGAAGAGGACTGGACACGCCGCCGAATGCGCGGAAACAGGCCTGAGCGCAAGCGCCTCTCATGGAACGACGCCGTTCGAATTAAAAAACGAAAGGTGGGATGCGGTCCTGAAAAAAATTAGGTTCGGCTGGTTCCGCGTCGGTGCAAGGGCTATTTCGAAAAAGTCCCGAACGGTGTCGTTACGCTCGCTGGGGTTCTTCAAGGGGGCGGGCCCGGGAGCAGGCTCAGGCCAGGAGTGAAGCTGCCGCGTCATGCGGTGTCCTGCAAACTCTTTTCCCTCCTCGCATGAAAGCGCGGCGCGGCTTTCACTTACTAGGAAGTGGTTTTCTGATTATGTCGTGTTTTTTTCGCTCCCCAAACATAGAAGGGAGCGACGACAGGCCAGCAGAAGCTGCGTAGCGACAGCAACCGTGGCGCGCCGTCACGCATGACGGTCACGGTCCTTCCCCTCTCTGTTTGAGGTCCTCTCTGGTGTCTCGGAAGCAAAGTTTTCTTTGCTGTCTTCCTTTCGTGCGTACTGGTTCAAATTCGTCGGTGCCGTTTTGTGAAGTCTGCAGCGCTACCCGCGGTTCTTTTTGTCGTTCGGTTGTCATATAAAAGCTGGCTTAACGTCGAGGTTTGGCACCCCAGGCTCCAGTCTCGTCTCTCCTGGGCATGATGTCAAAGCGTGGTCGAGCCACACCTGGTTATACAAGTCGTTTCCAAAGAAACATGTCTTATCCCTCCCTTGTTAACGGTCTGTTGCACCGGCTCTCTCCTTTCAGTTAAACAGTGTTGCGAGTCAGGGCTCAGTTTGCCTGGTACTGGGTCTCGATGTGTCGCGCAATCTATCGCACGTCCTTCACGCGGACAATAGTACCTGCGTGTCGCTGTCAACGTAAGGAGGGAGGAACAGCACGAAAGTCGGAGAGGGGCGGGAGTTGATTCAGCTCAGCAGGCGCTTTGTTGTCCATTCGTCAGGGAGGTAGTAGTACCCGTGTCTAACATTGCGTGGAGGCGAAAGCGCATGACAGGCATTTGTACCGTTGTTTTGTAGGTGCCTGTTTCCTCAGACGTTGCATAACGACTGCTCCCTCGGCTTCTATCAATTAGTGACGCCGTGAGGTGTTGAATGCAAGTCGGCAGCCACATCAGACCAAAAGCCCCGACAGTTTCCCCTCTCGCCGTAGTGCCATATAGCAAAACTGAAAGTTTTCATGGGGTGAAGGACACCTTTTTTCGTCGTCCGTTGGCTAGCGAGCCGCTGTACTTACCAACGGCTTCTCGACAGTGTACAGGTTGTGTCGTGTGCAAAGCTGCAGGCTTTCTGAAAGGGAGGAGAGACGTTTTTTTCTCCCCGCTGCTGTTTGAATTGTCACTCTCCCTCCGGGTTGTATGAGGAAAGCTTGTGAAGGCACAATCAAGGGCATTTGTTACTAGCTACTGCGCAAGGATAAAAAGGCCTTGCTGCCGCTCAACAGTGAGCCGCCTTCAGATGGCGTCGGAGAGCAACAGCAAGGTGCCCAGTCTTTCGTCTCTCCTGGCAAATCACTGTCTCGTCAGGCATCGAGCCAGTTCGGTGACAACAGCACGTCAAGCATCGGCAGGCGGAGCTCTCCAAAGAACACCCGACGGAGCAACATTGTAAGCAGGCTCCCGTTTGGTCCGTTAGCTGCCCTTGGAAACCCCCTTTCTTGGCGCTCACCGGACTCACTACCTGAGCAGACTGCTTTTGATCTCCTCACACGGTGCGTGCGTGCTCGCACTGTGCGTAGTACCTGGTTGGCCGGCTCAGAGAGCAGACAGTGAAAAGGGATTTGAAATTCAGGAGACTTGGAGACCGCCTGCACAGTCGTATTTCTCTCCGTCAGCAGATCCTGAGTTCACACACGGAAAATGCGAGGCTAACCAAGTCAAAAACCCTCACAGACAGTTAGCCTGTAGCACGGAAGAGACAGTTGACATTCATGAGCAACGACGAAAGAAAGGTCCGCTGCAGGTCAGTACGAAGTCAACGGGTGAAGAGCTTTTTACCTACACCGCTCTCGTGAAAACGAGGCGTAGGAAAGCTAGCTGCGAGGATGAGCGAAGCCTGAATAGTGGGGAGGGGGCGGTCGGGAGTTGTGGTGAGCCACAGCGGACTCTTCACTCTTGTAGAAGGAAGAACAGCCGAGAGTGGAGTGGCAAATAACCGAGGCGGACGATTTCAGCCGTAGACAGCTCCAGCCTCCTCCACTCGCGTTAATCGAGGAACGGCCTTACTGCGGGAGAGAAGATGGAAGTTGAGGAAAATGTAGTCTCCTTCAGTGATTGCCAGCCTTGGAGCAGCGGAGGAGCAGAGCTTTGCAGTCTCCTGCTGAAGCTTGATCCCCTTGAGCAGGCTAAGCAACAAATGACCAAGTAAGCCCCGTCGCGTCTTCGGCGGCGCGCCATACCGTCGTGGTGAGTTGTCCGTCCACCCATGCGGGATAACTGGTCGCGAGCTGCTTCTTTTTGGAAATCTGTTTTGGCGTATGGCGAGATGCAATTACTTGGCATGCGAATCAAAACTGTGTTCGGGGCCTTTGTAGATGCTAGGACTTCCAGACCTCTGAGCACGTCAGATGGTTGCAGAGGCCACTGAGCGGTGGAGGCGGACTACACGTTAGCACACGGGACAGTCGGATTGTCACTTAGCGCAGAACTAATCCATCTGGAGACAGCCTCTGTGTCGTGAACGAGGCTGCTTGAGTAGCGGGTTGCCCTAGGTGTGATGGTGGCATCGTCAGTTGTCTAGGTGCGACACTTATTTCCTGCTTGGCCTTCTGACAGCAGCCTTGTTTTGCTTCGACGTTCTATCAGACCTGATGTGATAGCGATGGGTAGTCGGTTCAGTTATTGATATCACCTTGTTTTTCGCCGTGCGCGTTGTAAGAAATCGAGATTCTTTCGTTATTCTTTCTCATCTCTGTGTGTGGTCTGTGGGGTTCCTTGCGGGAGCTATATGCTTCCGTGTTCATTCTGGGACCAGGTTGGTTTTATCGATGTTTCCGTCTGTGTTCTCTCAGAATGCGGGAGAGTGTCGCTTTAGTTGAGGACCTCCTCCACCAGTTGGCGTGCCTCCAGCAGCTTCTTCTCACCGAGCTGCGCTGCAAGACCAAGGACGTCGGGGCTTTCGTAACAACCTTGACCCACCTTGGACTTCAGCTTCCGCCGTCGGCCCCAGTCAACGGGGTCACAGCAGCGACTAGCGGAGCGAGCGGGAACACTCCTATCGGCAATGGAGCTCGGAGACATCGACCAGCTACTCCGCCTCACATGAGTCAGCTTAAGCAGAGATTGTTGGCGGATCTTCGGCACAGGACGGAAGAAAGCAAAGAAGCCGAGAGGAAGGACATTCAAAAGAAGGCGAAGCGGGGACAGGATTTTCCCCCGGAAAGCGATGCCGGTTTTGATACCGCTATTCGCTCGCGCAGTGGCAGGCAAGAGCATTCGCGGACCACGGGCGGTGGGGGTTGTAATGCTGCCGAGACGAGGCAGGGAGATGACGGCGTATCGTCAGAAAGCTTGTCTGTAAGGAGGGAGGAGGTCCTGGACCTTCATCCCGTGTTGTCTTGTGCGACGTCATGTGGCTCTTCGTTGTCTTTCCCCTCGACGTCATCTTCGTTCTCTAGTGCTGCGTCTACCTCCCGCTCCTCTTCAATACTTTCGGCCGCGTCACAGATACGAAATGAAAGTCCCTTTAGCCAAGATCCATCTTCTTCATCTGCAGTGCTTCCTTCTCTGGCAGTCCTTCCAGTGGGTCCACTACAGTGTCCGTCGTCTTTTACGACGTCCACGGCTGCTTCTTCGGTGTCAAGTGTTTCCCTCCAACGCCCTAGGTGTGACGAGGGGACGTCGTCTGTTGCTAGCGATCGGTCCTGCCCGTCAAGCTGTGCAGACGCGTCGTACGGAGCCTCTCATCCTCTCGGAAGTGAAAGTTTTTGCTGCGTTCCTGAAGCTGAGTCCCAACCACCTGGAGGAGGGCATCCGTTGCCTGAGATAGACGCGGGTTTCGCGACCCGCGATCGCACGTTTTCCACGTCAGAAAGACAAGGGGAGACGGGAGGAGGTAAGGCACCCTCCGAGGTTCCCCCGAAGCCGCGACGAAAAAAACGGTTATTGAAGCCAGCAGCTGTGTCAGCCGAAGAGGAAAGCTGCTGTTGTTCCACAAGCAGAGGAACGAGTCCTTCATCTCTTTCCAGGAAAGGGGAAGGAGACAGTAGTGATTTTTTATTGTCCTCCCTGTCCAAGGCCGAAGATGGTAAGACCTATCATGAGGAGAGGCGACAAAGGCCCAGTCCTCATGGGGTCAGCCCCTTGCTCCCCGGTCACGTCGAGAGTGCGCTCATGTTGTCCTCTGTCTCCACTTTTCGCCGGGAGTCTTCCACGGAATGCCCTGGCCAGACCGCAGGGTCCCGCGAGCAGTCGTCTGCTCAGTCAGGAAGTAGCAGGCGGAGTCCGACCGCCTCCACTCTGAAGGAGGAAGAGGCTCCATATTCGACAGAAGGACGGGTGATCTCATCACCGAAGCCGCGACCCGTGGAGACTGGGAAGAAACGGCCAAGAGCGCAGGACAGTGCGAGGCCGTCAGTCGGTTCTTCATCTGCATCTTCGTCAGCGTCCAAAGGAAGCAGGGAGCATACTTATGGAAGGGCAGATAAGGAGAATTGTAAAAGTAAAGGAGGCGTAAAGCGATTCAAAGGCTTGTCGCCACAAAATTCCCCCGTTGCGGGGTCTACCCCGTCGACTGGCGTGGCGCTGACTGCAGGGGACATCACGTCACAGGGAAGAATGCCTTTGTCAGGGCGGGGGAACGATTCTGAAGACTCCTCGGTTCGGGAGGGCGGGGAGGGGACAACTGGCGGCAGTTCGCGAGTGGTGGAAAAATCAGTATCTGCGGCAACGCCGCTGGAGCTTGGCGCTTCTGCTGCTTCTTCGAGCCAGCCTGGAGAGCTCGCTACATCGTCAGGACGAGGTAGCAAGCAATTTGACTGCGTTAAGAGTTCTTCCGAAAGTCCTGCATCCAGTCCTCGAGCTGCTAGCATGAGATTAACTGCCGGTGCGACCACTTCCGGTGGGGAAGGCAGCGGCCTGAAATCTGGGACTGCTGCGGTGGTAACCCAGCCAGTATCGATTCCCAAGAAGCACTCTCATTCTCGAGCCGCGGGAGCGCAGCCTTCGCAGCAGAAGCAGTCCTTGAAGGGGGGCGCGGTTCTGGATGGGAAGGTGGCAGAGAAGGTTGCTGGGGGCGGAGGAGACGAAGGAAGTCTCTTACGACGCAGAAGAGAGAAGGAGAAGCAGAAGAGGAAGCAAGGAGAGACAGACGGGGCAACGCGTGTTCGGGACAAAAGAGGCGGTAGTAAGGGGGGAGGCAGCACAGGAGAAACGTCCAATGTGAGGGCGGAGAGTGAACGAGAGGAGACGATGACAAGCAGCAGTGATAGCCCAAGTGAAAGTAGTAGCAGCCAAGAGGACGGCAGTGACGCGGGAACTACGCAGCACCTTCGAGCTGTCACGACGAGGGTGCAGCAGCAAAGCGAGCCTTGTAAGCGAAGTACAGTGGATCGCCCGCTGCAAAAGCGAAGTGGGGTGACGCCGAAAAAAGTTCTGAGTTCGAGGAAAGAAATAGTAGGAGGAGCTGGGGCATCAACTCCGCCTTCTCTTCCTGGACCAGATGGCCGCTCCGACGTTACAAACCTCACCGACGGTAAAACTGCCGCAGTCCACAGTAGTAACACCAGCAGGAGTAGCAGCCAAAGTAGGAAGTGTGGCAAGAAAAGTAAGAGCGTTACAGGCCCGACGGTGGTAAGCGAGAGGAACACAGCAACGACTGGCAGTTCGGGGAGTAGCACTCCTCAAGATGATATTGAGGCCTGCGCCTTGCTTCCCGCGTTGCCGGGTGCAAGTGAAAAGAACAGCGGTTCTCGCTGTGCCGGCGAGGGCAGCAGCAGCGGGGGCGGCCCGGGGATGGCTGCGGGTGTTTCCGCCTGTACATCTCTCGACAAGCAAGAATCCAGCGGCGACCCGATGGCTACTGTGCGGACCGCCTCGAAACATCTCGGCAGTGCAAAGTCTCATCAGTCAGGGAAAGGAAGAGGAGGGCAAGCAGGGTTCGGGGTAGGCTCCACAGTCCAGCCCTGCAAGGAGCGCGCCCCGCACCCGCAGCGCGCCCAGCCATCAGCAAACGTAACTGAGAAGGATCCCTGGCTATTACCAGGTTTTCCGTCTCGCCGGCCTTCTCAGGCCGGTCTCTCTCCCTCCTCTCATTCCGTGAAGTCTGGCGAAAGGTCGGCAAGGGCAGCGGGTTTGAGTGACGAGAGCGCGGGTTCGACTGGGAAATGCTACGGACGTCAGAAAGAAGCTGGGCGGGGACAAAGACAAGATGCGGGCTCGCCGTGCGGAAAGCAAAAGCTGTGCACACAGGCCGGCGACGTCGGTGTTTGCCCGCATGTCTCGTTGCCAGAGAATCGGGAGACTGACAGACGACAGGAGACGGATAGTGGAGACGAATGGGCAAAACTCTCAAGGAGCGGAGAAAAACAGAGGAAGCCTGGACAATGTGGAGGAGATCGTCACCGCAGCGGAGCCTACTCGGAATCTCGTAAGCCAGAAAACAGGTCTCTTCCGGCCCGTCAAGAACCTGGTGAGAGCAGAGGCGGGGTTTTTTCCTCGTGTGATACTGACGCCAATAAACCGACAAGCCGTATCTCTGAAAAGACATCGGAGAGCATTCGTAGTACCACTGCTGCGGCTAAGAGGGATCCCTCCCCGCGACCCGAAATGATGAAGACCGGCGCCGGAGGGTACGTTGTCGCCCTGCCACAAGAAGCGCAAGGAGCCCCGATAAAAGACGAAATGATGACGGCTGTTGAGGAGGAAGAGACGGAGGAGAAAGACGGAAAGAAGAAGCAGAAAAAGCTGGAAGGTAGGCGTAGGGGCCAAGGTGCAGAGAAGGAAAGAGATTTAGAGGAGGATGTGGGGGAGGCCAAGGTGCCGGAGGTAGAGGAATGTGGTACACTACCAACACAACGGCTTAGCGTGCAGTGCCTCTCTTCGTCGACATCCGCGCTGTCGGCAGCTTCTCTTTCCAGCGGGACCCTAGCGTCAGGTCTGTCTCTCGGGCCGTCGGCATCATGTCCGAGCCGCAACCAGACACCCGCTTCCACCCCTGGTACATCCTCTTCAGGTCGTTTTCAAAGAGGCCTTCCTAGCCTCGACGTCGGTTGTTCTTCGCTGTCCTCGTCAGCTTCTAAAGGAGAAGGGCAGTCGGAGAAAGGGGAGAAAGAGAAAAAGGAGCAAAGTCGTGCATCGTGTGCTAGTGGTTCATTCTCACCGTCTTCGTCGATGGCGAAACCGGAGTCCAAGTCAAAGCCGGGGATGTTGAATGCTGCTGAGAGGGAGGAGTGGAAATTGTTGGACAAGAGGAGCGCAGTTCGTGACCGGGTAGAGGACAGTGATGTGCCAGGAGAGAAGTGGGGCCCCGTGGAAGTTGGTCATCACCCCGGCACGACAGACACAAAGAAGCCGACGGGAGAGGTAACGAGAACGGAAGGTGGCAACAGCGTGCATGTCTGCTCCGGCACGAAAGCTAGCGATTTTTCTAAGAAGGTCAGAGGAGAATCTGATCCAGTGGTGGACGCACCGGAGAGCTCAGAAGCTGCTAGGTACCAGGAACAGCACGGCACGAGCCGGCCCGGGCCTGGTTCTTTAGAATTGCCGAAGGTCGGAAGCGAAACTCAGCGACGTGGGGATGTGGCTGGGGAGACCTTGATCCGACGGGGTCGTACAGAGGACAGACCGAGGTGGATGACTGACTCCTGTGGTAGACAGGTAGGAGGTCGGTCAGAGGGTGGAGATGAGGGGGGGAGACTGTCTACTGTCTCGAAGACCCGAGGACAAACAGGAGAAGAGTTTCCCGAACGCTGCGAAGATACTCGGAGTGAAGACGACCGACGAAGACACCGGGTCGTCAGCGCTTCCCCCCTGAGCGGAGCACGCGGTGAAGATGAAACAAGTGAGGACGACGGCGAGAGAGTTGAGAAAAGGAGAGGTGAGCAAGCTGAGGGACGAAAAGCTGTCAGCCCGAAAGCCAAACTGGAACAGGGGGCAGAGCAAAGTGGTAGGGCCCGACAAAGCGGGAGCAGTGAGAGGGGATCGAGACCGAACGGCAAATTGGCTGACGAGAAAAGGACGAGTTGTCAAACAGAAGGTAGTTTGCGTTTTGGAGCGGACAAGGAGAAGGTTAGGGACGGGGAAAGGGAGGCAACGTCGAGTGTAGAGGGAACTGACTTTAACAGGGGAGAGCAGTGCGAGGGCGCTCGAGGGGGACGGGAAAGTCAAGAAAGAGGGAGCACCGAAAGGAGCCGAAACTCTCCATCTTCTG
Source organism: Cystoisospora suis (assembly GCF_002600585.1). Lineage (NCBI taxonomy): Eukaryota > Apicomplexa > Conoidasida > Eucoccidiorida > Sarcocystidae > Cystoisospora > Cystoisospora suis. The sequence goes on from NW_027153020.1 coordinate 42,289, forward strand.
TCGGCGAGCCAGGGAATCAAGGACGAGGAAGTCGGATGCGTTCTCTCCTAACGCGTCGCGAGAGTGACAGTGGGCTGTCTGCTGTGCAGGGGAAGAGCCACGACCGGGTAGCTTTGTGTGAAACCAGGAGAGGTCCTGAAGACGCTTCAGAGGGACGGAGGCGGGAGAACGCGGAAGGACGGCGAGGCAAGGAGCAGAGTGGAGAACGAGAGCAGCAACGGCGCAGCAGCGTTGAGAGCGCGACAGAGGAGGTGAGCAAGGACCGGAGGGGATCAATCAATTCGAGCAAAGACAGCGATGTCATCCACTCAAAGCAAAGTGGAGATGATCTGCCACTGACGCGGCATTGTGGGGAAGATGCCGGAAATACGGTGTGGTGCTCTAGCCCGTGCCACGCATTTCGCCCACTCCGAGGGCGTGGAGCTTCCCCTTGGTGGCGTCCGCATCCGGGGAAGCAAAGCCCCACCGGAGGAGGGCCGAGTTTGAGGGAAGACGACTCGGTAAGGGGAAGGCGCAAGGCTAGCACTAGCAGCAGCGGAAGCCGCAGGAGCATCTCTCCTTCAACAGGGGGCGACATTCGCGACATCCACTCAGCCAAAGTTGAGACTGCATGGTGGGTGGACCGAGCAAAAAGGGAAAATATCAAGAATCCGGGCGTGGGAGCAGCGCAGTCGTTTTGGTGGCCAAAGTCTTTCGAAGGGGAGGAGAAGGCGTCTTTTAGACGAAGGAGGTCTCCAAGATCTGGGACCGACAAAGAGTACTTTTCGGGGGTCTCCCGTTCCTTCCGGGGGGTTGAGGTCTCTCGGGGGGGGCATTCCAGTTTATCATTGACGCCCTCGCCCCATTCTTTGTTTTCTTCTTCGTATGCTGCCGGTTCTTCGAGAGAACCGAGGGGGATGGGTCCTGGTGTTGCAGCGGGTAAAGGTTGTGCTCTCCCGGGTGTCCATCAGGGACGAGATGTGGCAGGTGACGAAAGCAGCTCAAGGGAGAGGCGGAAATGCCCGAGAGAAGAGGACACGGAGGATGGTAGTCATGCGGGAGCAGGAGCAGATCGCGGGCCGGAGATTCTTGGTGAGGGCCGCGGTTGGAGGGGCGGTCATTCAGGCGACGACAAAGGGTGTGTTGCTGAACGTGATAGGGAAGAGAGGCAGAGAAGCATTGGAAGCTGCGTGGGCTTGCGAGACGGAGCGGAGCGACTACAGCTGGAGGGACACAGGGAGATCTACGAGAACAGCCTGTCGCACGACGAAAACGCAGGAGACGACAGCGGACCGCAAGTCTTCGCGAGAAGCCATTCACAACGCCGTAGGAAAAGGTTCATGAAGGACGAAAGCTCGGATTCTTTTTCTCACCGTCACGAGAGAAGAGAACATGGTCAGAGATGGGGAAGGCGGGAAGACTGCATTTCGACGGAAAAACAGGGAAAGGACAGGCCTCGTGCCGGGATTACGCCGCCAGGAGAGCCGGGTTGGCGCGTTCATTCTCCGGGGATGAGGGGAGATGGCATTTCTTCAGGAACTGGTGGGAAACTCCTCACAAAAGGGAGGTCCCCTTCACTTCGTGGAGCAGATTCACCAGCTTCCGTTTCTTCCGCGTCATCGTTGCGTGGAGTCCTTCCGCAGGCTGCGGTCCGAGACGAAACGGACAGTCCACTAGGTTCCGGTCGAGGAGACCACCTCGGAAAGGAACGGTCTTGGAGGGTAATGGAGGGACGAAATGCACCAGCAGGACCTGGGGGACGTGAAAGCTCACCGGAAAATGACAGGACCCGCAGGCCATGTCCTAGCAGTAAGACTGCTGGGCCTGAGTCGGCGAATGTCTCCACCGTGATACTAGCTGAACGGTCTCCTCGTTCGCAGTTTGCGAGGACAGACGCTGCACATATGGGGGCACCGGACATCCAGGCAGAAAAAGATCGCCACGTACAGGATGATGGTAGACGCAGGGGCGACTCGAGCCAGGTGGCGCGGGGAGGTGATGAGAGGGAAACGGTTCAGCAGGAGAGAGGATGGGCGTTGCCGGCGACGACTGCCTCTCAGACTCAGGACCCCACTCAGGCAGCGGCAGCGGCCATTGCTGCGGTCGTCGCACAGCGGGCGGGAACGAAAAACTCAGGCGACAGGGGTTGTGAGGCGTCTCATCCCCGTCCGGGCGGATGCCGTCAGAGTAGTCTTGAAGCAGCGGGAGAAAATGCTCGAGGAAGGTACGAAGCCCGCCTGTGTTCAGTAGGTGAAGCCCGGAACTCTCAGTTTTCCCTACAGGGTACTTCATCCGACGCTCTTCAAAAGCCACCTGTCCATGGAAGCCTTGACTTTACAAGTCGAGGCCTGGTCACCCCTCCCTTCCCTGTTTACCCCACCCATCGGCTTCCACATCATCCACAGCCCCCTCCACCTCCACCACAAGGATCCACTAGCCGGAGTCGTGTGTCTCCTGGAGCTGCAGGGATGAGGACAGGTGACTGTAAGAACCATTATTACGGGGGGAAGGGAGTCAACGGGGTATATCGGGAGAGCCGAGGTGGGGGAGAAACAGATCTTTCCCAGCTCGATAATGTGACGGGTGCGGGAGGGTTTCGACGGCGTCCAGGCTTGGGAGGAGGAGCAGGGCTTCGTGTCACTTCCGGGCCGGGATCTCCGTTCCCAGGGCGTGGAAGAGCGGGACCGGAAGAGATCGGGGAGAGAGGCGGAGGAGGCGGAGGCGGTGTACGAGGGGAGAGCAAGGTGGAAATCATCGTAAGAAGGCGTGTCCCGCCGCAGGCGGACGACGAGATAGAAGAGGGGGAGGCGACAGAAGAACGAGCCCACCAGGAAGAGGTACGGGGCAAAGGAGAGAGAGACGAGCGGATGGAGATCAGCGATGAGGAGAGAGAGCATCCGGAATCAGGAAGAGGGGGAGAAGAAAGGGAAGCTCGAGCTAAGACAAGGGAGACCCAACAGGAGGAGGAAGAAAGGGAGGAAGGAGAATGGGAGAGAGAGGTGACTGGGCTGTCGGACAGGAGACCGGCGGGGACAACTGCGGTAGGTCAGAGAAGTGAAGAGGCAACTGCACAGAGAGGAGGACAGCAAGGGCACACAGGAGCCGGAAGCACTGAAAATGGGAAAGGACAACAGCACGCGAACTCAGTAAGCTACACATGGGCATCTACGGTCGGTAGCAGCTTACTCCAGGATGGCACGAAAAAGACTGCAGATGTGCTAGGGACAAAGTCGCCCGGAACTGGAACAGACGATAAAAGCATGATGATGCTTGGCAACGGCCGTATAGCCGAGGTGAGGAACGGGGAGGGAATGACAGTGGCGGAGGGAGGCAGTGCTAAAGACGGAACAGTACGGAGCAGCGCAGAAGGCTCCCTTCAAGTTTTCGATCAAAGATCAGAAGTTCCGACGGAAGACGGACAGCGATTCCTTCCGTCCTTCCGTGATGTTTCTGGACAGCCTCACGGAGGTCATGGAGGCGAAGCAGCCGGTCTACTCGAGAGCTCAGCAGGGAAAAGCATGACAGCTGAAGAGAAGGAAAAGCCACAAATGAGCGAAGAGAGTCTGAGGGAAGACAAGGCGCCGCCAGGCGTGCAGGAGCGGAGCGGGACAGGTGTCGCTGAGAGATTACGGCAGTCGGAGTATCACACACAGAACGATTTCGTAGTGACAGGTCGCGGAGACGACGAAGGGGAAAGAGGGGGGGGACGGGGGCCAGCAAAACAGGAAGCAGAGAAAGAGGAAGAGTGGATGCTTCCGCACAAAAGCGCGATAGTTGTTGCTCCGACTGCTACTGGTGGGGGAGCCGGTGAAACTCCCATCGAGAACGAAGTGCTGGGGGAAGAGCGGCAAGTCGGCGACGACAGGGAGAAATCAGGACAGCATGCACAAGTATGCGGCCGGGGCGAGCAAGCGGCAGGAGCTGTTACGTCTGTAAAATCGTCTCGCGCGTGGTGGGCGAGACCAAGCACTGGAGGTGAGGGGTGCGGACGGGGCAAGCCCCTTCGTCCTCTCTTTCACCGCCGAACAGAGTCCGAGAAGCAGGGATGCCCCTGGCATGATAGCCCGTCGGAGTCCGAGGTCGAAGAGAAATCTAACGAAGATGAGGAAGATAGAGGAAGCGAGCAAGGAGACGAGATTCCGAACGATAGTGGGACGGAGGGTGACAGCATAGGCGGGAAAAAAGACCCAGTGAAGGCTGTGGAGTGTTCATCAGGTGAGCAGATGCTCCTACATATTCGCGGAGTGGCAGGGGTAGCCGCGCCACCTTGCGGGTCCGATATAAGGGAGCGAAGGATCGGCGAGGACGGAAAAGAGGAACCGGCGAGTCTCTCGCCAGGAGGGAGACAGTTACGGCTTGTGAAAGAGGAGGATGAGAGAAAGCAAGGTTTCCCGGAAAACGACGAGGCATCAGGAAAGAAACTGCACGACCACGCACATGAGGGCGTGACCATTCAGCGACAGGAGAGTGGAGAACACAGAGGTAATTTTCAGAGAGCAGAACTCACGGGGCCCGCCGGCCAGCAAGCTAGTAACTCAGCACCTGCTGGTCGACGCCAAAGCGTGTCCAATGGAATGACGGGACCAAGCGAGGCCGGTTTTTCATCCAATCCCGTGCTGACGGGGACACAGAAGAGAGGGGGCACAGAAGAACAAAGCGGCAGGACAGGTACCCAGACGAATGGAGAAGCAAAAAGTGAGCTACTCGGGGAGGTGAATGCCGGGTCGTCGCAGCTTCCTCTTTGTACGGCATCCTCTTCCTCGCGGTCAGGCGACTGTGTTGAGAAGAACGACGGTCAGCGTTCAGGTCCGAAGTCTCCTCACCTTTTTCAGGCACCAGCGGAGAATGCCTCCACTCCGGGTGTCATGGCCCTGTGTACGAGAAAGGGAGCGGATACCTCTCTGGACAGCGGAGGGAAAGAAGGTTCTGTTTCCCGCCGAGAACCTCCTGCCGAGGAGGACGCCAAGCAAACGCGGAAGACTCTCTTCGGGTCGGGCTTGCTCGCGCGTTCAGGTGACGACGGGAATTACGCGAGGGAAGCCAAATCCTTTCAGGGGCCGACCTGTGCCGAAGGCAGAGACGACACCACGGAGTGGTCCGTCTCTACCGGACAGATAGAGAAAAATGACAGCTCAGGGACTAGCCGGGCGGTTACAACAGGGACGAGAGAACAAGCATCTGACGTCGGCGGTGAAATGCAGAATAGTCCGCGAACGCGAGGAGAAGACGGAAGAGGTACGGAGTCCACTGGCACCGAGCGGCAGTTTAGTTTGCAGACAGAAGTCGAGTCCGTGAAGCTGTCTAGCGGAAGTCACAACAGCGGAGGGGCGTCCGAGGAGAAGGAAAGAATGACGCAAGAAGGCCTAGGACGGAACGAACAAGAAGAAGCCAGCGGTGCCCAAGAGGGGAAACGACTTCCGACCGAACCTGCTGCCGCAGGTGGCGAACACCCCGGGAAGGATGGAGGCGGTTGCGTCAGCGTGGAGGAGAGGGAGGCAGAGCTTCAGCGAGTGTGTTTTGACCTGAAGAGGGAACTGAATGAGACGCTCCAAAGAGACGTAAGTGATAAGTGTTCTCACTGAATGCAGGCAAAGGAAGCTGGAATGTTAGCCGTCAGGCATTCTGTGGCTTGGTGGATTCCGATTCACTTCGTCAACGCGCTCGCAAGTGTCTACGTTTTGCGCTTCATGTGCTAGAATTCTCACTCACGCGATTGCAATGCACGCGTTCTTTATTTCAGACAAGCCAGAGATGCAGTTGGGTCAGCTTCAGGGCCGCGCAGTATGTGTTGTCTTGCGTCTCAGAGCGCGCATGATTCTTCGTATAGGTGAGGCGATGGCGTGTTGTGTCGTCTTTCGGGTACCAACTGAGCCATAGTTCCGTCTCACCCTCAGTTCCAGTTCAGGAGCATACTTCCTCGTACTGACGAGAAGCTGAGGTAGGAAGTTCACTGCCCACTTTGACTAGCAATTCTAGAGAGAAGAGATGGGGAAGTGAAATTGTAGCTGTTTATTTCCGCAGCAAGAGTGCTTCTGGCGTCTCTTCCACATCCCTGAAACGATGCTATCTTCATTGTTTTGATTACCGGGGGGGGCTTCGTACGGAAATCGTCTCGTCCTGAATTCACAGACTTCACACAATTCGGGAGGGGTTGGTCTCTCGGAAAAAGGACCAAGACCTCCGGCCGCGAAGGTTCGGTGCGCTTCAGGGTGTCGTTAGGTGGTTTAGGAATTCATAATATCGAGGACAAAGCGAGCAGAAGGGGTTGGGAACGGGAAGGAAGGCGGTCTCCTGTTTCAAAAAAAGGCAAGGTAGTCATGTCGTTTGTTGGTTTGCCGTGCTTCAGGACGTCGCAGCGACCCGACAGATCTTGTCGGAGGCGAACCGTTTGCTCGTCCACCAGCTCCCTGTTCCCATCATGCTCCGCATTCTCAAGGTGAGGTAGCTTAGCGGTCGAAGGTGGTCGTCCCATTGTACTTGAATGCCTAGTAGTGTCTGTGTCATGGTCTACATTCTTGTGTCCGAACTGGAATGGCTATGTCGACTTCTGCATTTGGTGGTGTGCTTCTGCGTCATCTGCACTCTTCCCAATCACGAACTCCAATGTTTCGCCCCAGTGATTTCTCACGTCTCCGTGGAACTGTTGGGATCCAGTGTCCGCGTCTGCTGGTGCTGTTTGTGGATGCTTTTCTTTTCAGCCGACAGGTCTGGGAAGGAGCGTTCAGGCTGTGGTGCGTCATCGGGAGCCTTCTTTAGCATCCTTCGCACGGCAGATCGTCAGTGCGCTGAAAGCTCGGATCGCGTCCCAGGCCGTACAGGACCAAGGATAGTGGGGCAGGCTCAGGGTGGAGCTCGGCGGGAGTGCCAGTCTATTGGAGGCATGAGTGCAGAAGGTTTCCCGGTGATTCAGATCTCCGCCTCTATGTATTACATTCGGCAGAGATGGGGGAGAAACGCCGATTCAGTCAGGACACAACAGGTTATCTGCCCCGAAAAATCCGGTCGCAGACACGCAAAGCCGCAGATGGCTGTATATGCATTGAAAGAAACTGGGATGGTGAAAAAGGTAAACACGTGCAGGTCAGCGCGGTACTAGTCGGTCAGTGCCAAGATGACGACCGCCAATCAGGTGATGCGGGAGGCAGCGACCGGTGCAGCAGGCTGGGGGTGGTGTTGCCGCACGGAAGTACGTGCAGGATGCACACTAGACCAGCACGTCCTTCTCGCGGTTCAAGGAGTCCTGGCTCGTAGTTTGTTGGTTCGCTCGTTTGCCCACTTGTGTCCCAAGGGACGCAATATCACTTGAACCGTTACAATGAGGTAGAAGGTACTGAAGATGGATA